>NW_022631003.1:35409911-35672842 GCF_010015895.1 Lontra canadensis | reverse complement strand
AAAAAAAAATTAAATTAACTGCAAGGCTAAAGAATCATGGGGAGAAAGCCATGAGTTCCGTGCTTTGCTTTCTCCTCCTCTGGAATTCCGCTGCTCTCCTTGGTATTGAAACCGCACTCCTCGTAAGTGAACTTGGTCCTGGCTGGGTTTCTTGTTGATCTTCTGGGGGAGGGGCCTGTTGTAGTGATTTTCAAGTGTCTTTGCCCCAGGCGGAGTCGCACCGCCCTTACCAGGGGCTGGGCTGAGTAATCCGCTCGGGTTTGCTTTCGGGAGCTTTTGTTCCCTGAGCGCTTTCCGTAGAGTCCGGAGGACGGGAAGGAAGATGGCGGCCTCCCAGTCTCCGGCCCGGAGGAGCCGAGAGCTAGGGGTCCCACTCCTCAGTGCGCCCTCAGGGAACAGCGCCCAATTACTCCCGTCTGCCTGGCCTCCGGCTGCGCTCCGAGCTCACCGAGCCTGCGACCGGTTCAAGGTAAGCCCGAGCTGTGAGCTCACTCCTCGGCTCCGTCTCTGTAGCCGGCTTCCCTGTTCTAATACCTGCGAGCTCTGCGACACTCAGACACCCCGATCCTTCTGTGACCCTGCGGGACCTGAGGCCACACTGGCCCCGCGTGGGCTTCACCCCAGTTAAGCCTCTGGAGCGATGTCCCTCAGCGGAACAGACTTTTAAAAGTCCCGATTTTGTGCTCCGTTGCTCCGCCGCTTGCCGGGAGCCGGCCCCTCCCCCCGGGGTCTATCTTCCTGTCCCTTTGGATTCACTTCTCCGCCAGTCCTACCTTTCAGCAAGTGGTTGATTTTCTGTTTCTAGAATTGCTGTTCTTCTTCTCTTCGATCTCCCGTTGGATTTGTAGGTGTTTGCAATCTTTAGATAAGCTATCTAGCTGATCTCCCGCAACCTGAAGTAGTCTCAGCTGCTACTTCTCCGCCATCTTGACTCCCTGTTCAAAGTTTTAATTGAGTTGTTTATCTTTTTATTACTGAGTTGTAACTTTTCTTCTACAGACCTGCCCTAGCTTACAATGGTGTTATGATCTGATAAGCCCATTTTAAACTGAAAATATCGTAAGTCAAAAAAACATTTATTACACCTAACCTACCAAACATCATAGCCTATCCTACCTTAAACATATTTGATAACAGAGTGCTGAATATCTCATGTAATTTATTGAATATTGTACTGAAGTGACAAACAGAATGGTTGAATGGGTACAGAATTGCTGTAACTGGAATGGTTGTTTATGTTCCTTATGTGTGGCTGACTGGGAACTACAGATTGTCCCCAGTGGCCAGTATCACAAGAGAGTATTGTACAGCATATTGCTAGCTCAGGAGATCAAAATTTAAAATTCAAAGTTTCTATTGAAAGCATATTCCTTTTGCCATCATGTAGTTAAAAAAAAAAAAATCACAAGGCTCTGTAGGCAATGTGAAAGATACGGTGTCATCTCAGTAATACTAACTTCATGAGCACTGGGTTTTTTGAATGGGGCAGGCAAATCTAAATCCACAGTTTATATCTTGGTGCAGATTCAACATGGACTTGGTGAAACAAACAAATAAAAATTATGTAAATGATATCAAGTATTAAAAATAATGTAGGTAGAGAATGGGACAGGGACTTCAAGTCTTTATTTGTAAAATAAAGGGGACTGGGAGCACCTGGGTGGCTCAGTGGGTTAAGCCTCTGCCTTTGGCTCAGGTCATGATCTCAGGGTCCTGGGATTGAGCCCCGATTCAGGCTCTCTGCTCAGTAGGGAGCCTGCATCCCCCCTCTGTCTCTGCCTGCCTCTCTGCCTACTTGTGATCTCTGTCTGTCAAATAAATAAAAAATCTAAAAAATTTAAAAAAATAAAAAATAAAAGGAACTGGGCTGGTTCTAACATCGTTCAAATTTAGTAAAGATAGGACTGCTGGTAAATCTAAATATCTCCACAATTTAGTGATTCATACTTTTGTCGTTAGTTAAATGAAATACTTGAGGAAATTCTATGTTTTTATTTATTCAAACTGAAAGGAGTAAAACTATTTTTGCTTCTTTTTTCCCTTTTTTCCAAGATTTTATTTATTCATTTGAGAGAGAGAGAGAGTGAGTAAGAGAGCACAAGCCAAGGGGGAAGCAGAGGGAGAGAGAGAAGTGGACTCCCCACTGAGCTGGGAGTCTGACCCGGGGCTCGATCCCAGGACCCTGGGATCATGACCTGAGCGGAAGGAAGACAGATGCTTAACTGACTGAGCCACCCAGGCACCCCAAATTCCTTTTCTAAATCAGTATTTCCCAACATCTGACATTCTGCTTGAGTGCAATAAATGTTTGTTGAATGACCAAATAATATATGCAAGTTGCCTTCAGTGAAAATGTATCTTCCTAAATCTTCAAGTAAAATCAGCACTTTAGGAATATGTTTCATGATTACTCTCTTGTATCAAGTGTGCAATGCGCATATTCCAGTTTGAGAAACATGGTAGGATAGTGGCTTCACAACTGGTTGTTTACCGGGATAACTTCCAGAAGTATTTTTATATGCAGATAATGATGCTGAATCATGGTGCCATATACAGCTCTTGGTCTAAGATAAGTACAGTTTAACTTTATTTCTTTATTCAATTTGCCATGGGCTAATGAATTCACTCTTTAGACAGTCAAACCCAAACTTTCTGTTGCCCAGGTGGTTAGGGCCTCTCTTCTTTCTGCAGATTGTGTCAGCTTGCTCTTTGTCCAGACTGTGAAATAAAAAGCTGAAGCAGTCATTGTCATCACTTAGGTAATAAGAAAGTATTTGGAAATAGCAAAATTACAAAGATGACTTAGCTGGAGAAGGAGCCAGAAGGGGAAAATAGAAAACCTTCTTATCTTCATGAGCATTCCTGGAATGCACAAGGATTTACTTCTCTATTCACGAAAAGCAGCAACAATAAGACAATGAGAGACAATGTGAGCAATTTCTATGTGCCAGGCACTGGGCTAAGCATCTTACTTAACCTCATATCTATTCTCTGAGCTAAGTATTTGATGATCTCTTTTATGTTGTTAAAGAAACTAATGAAAAAAAAAATAAATAATTGCATTTCTTACCACTCCCACCAATACCCCAGTGATCCTGGGAATATAATAAGGATTTTCCCTTATTATATTTTATATATATATGTATATATATATTTTTTTCCTTTTAAGTTATTCTACTTACACCGTAGAGTTAAGTAAACAAGCAATTGCAATATGTTTGCTTCACAATTACAATAAAGGTCAGACATAATTTTGGAGGACAGTAGAGAAAACTCAGAATATCGATATTAGTGAGGAAAAATTTCTCTATCTTTTTAGGACTTTGGTAAAATCTTAATTTTCTCTTCCAATAAAATGTATTTATTATTAGAGCCACGTAGGCATAAAAATAACTGAAATATCTATAGTATATTAGTATCGTCTTTTATACTAAGAGAGTATACTCCTCTCTCCCTGTATCTCTTTCACCCCCTCCTAAACTAGTCCCACCTACCAACTCTTTATTTAATTGTACTGGTAACTTAGATTTGAAGCCTTGGACTAATTCATTGCCCACTTTCTTTTATTCTTCCTCCTCCAACCTCACAGTTATTAAATCATTTATGTTACACTTAGCGATGACTTCCCTCCACCTCTTTCCTTTCTGTCTGCCTCCCTTCTCTCTTACAATCCCATTAGTTATTATATCAACCTCTTAATTGGTCTCTCTTTGGCTAAACAATTTTACACATAGAGATTATATTCATCTTCCTCAAATTCATCTTCAAAGACTTTGCTACCACACACATACATTTTTCATGACTCCTCTGTCATTTAAGGTCCTTATAAAGTTCGCTTCATCCTCACTGACCCCTTATATTCCAACCAAACTCTATTACTTAAACTCTGGTACAACCCCTCCCCCCGTGCTAACCACCTCAATATCCTTGCTTTTGCTCATCCAACTGCCCGAATGATGTCTTTTGTGCTTTTCCCTCTCTGAATCCTGCCCTGCTTCAACCCTCTCCCCAAAACAGCTCATTTCCTGCATCACCCAATTGTGGATCTAGCACCACATAGAAGATCTAAAGCTGATTGCTACAGCCCTTTCTTTCTGTAATTGCAGTCCTAAGGGCCCCTCCAGGGTGGCATTTGCAGTGTTTCCCCCACACAGCACACAATCCAGTGTCAGCCAGCACACTCCTCCCTAAAACAAGGGAACCAGGAAGACAGCTGCCTCACTGACTGTGTCTTCTCCCTGCAAGTACAAAACATAGATTACCCAGAGGACAGGGGAAAGGTCAGTAAACTCTATGCAAACAAGTACTCTTCTATCATCCCTTAAATCATGCCTCTGCTCCCACTAGCTCATAGCAACCTTGACAGACACCTGGGCATTTTCCTACCTTAAGTCTTTTGCAAATGAAAGCAGAAATTCACGTGGAAAGAAATGCAGAAGTTAAGAGCAATGAACTGTGTTTCTTGGAGAGATATCAGTGAGGACACTTGTTGGTGTGAGCCAAAGAGGATTTTGAGTCAAGTATATTGTTTTTAAGCAATGAACTTTGTTCCAAATCATGCTATGGTTAGTTACATAAGTTGGGCAGGAGAAACCAGAGAGCAGTTTCTCCAAAGATGGCTTGTAGAAATGGGTGCCCGGGTGGTTCAGTTGGTTGGGCGACTGCCTTTGGCTCTGGTCATGTACCTGGAGTCCTGGGATCAAGTCCCACACTGGGGTCCCTGCTTGGCAGGGAGTCTGCGTCTCCCTCTGACCCTCCCCCCTCTCGTGCTCTCTCTCTCTCAAATAAATAAATAATATCTTTAAAAAAAAAAAAAAGATAGTCTGTAGGAATGAAGGATACTCATAACATTTATACAAAACAAAAAGTGTAAGATCTAGATCTCCATTACTATGCATCCTATAAATCTGGAAATATAGATTCATACACATGCATTGGATACTGAATATTCAATAGCTCTTATTGAGGATGTGAATACAGGCAACTTCCTTAGGAAATGCTATAAAAGGACACAAGGTTAGAGTCAAAAATTTTTTAAAAATCAACAACACAAGAAGCTGTTCCTGGAACTGCAGATCGGAGGCTAATCTGGGAAACAGATTCTGAGGGCATTTAATAAACTTACATAAGCCCTGACGATTACATTGGCTCAGTCACGTAATAACAATTGTTTATTCTCTTGCAAATGTGAACCTTTTGAAGAGACCATTTCCTTTTTTTAAGGATTCCTTTGGGAAAAGAAGATCTGTCTTAAGCCAAAGAAAATACAATTCATTAGTCCTTGGTGAAAATGAAGTTCCGGAAACCAGCAGGTTGGTGTTCTTGACCCACCAGCACCCTGAGCACTTGTGTCTTGTAACAAAGAGTATGAAGACTTGGAATAACGATCCTTTTAACAAAGATTTACTGACTGTCTACCATGTGTCTCACGTGTGGCTGGAGAAAACAGCACTATACAAAGAGACACACCACCTGTCTTTCTAGAGCTCTAGGTCTAGCAAGAAAGGAAACTATTAAATAAACAAGGAACACTTTTTTTAAAATTAAATTGTGGTATTGCAAGGTAAAGTATACGGTGTATTATTGCCAGATCAGACCTGGTCCAGGAAGTTTCCTTATGGAAATGACATTTAAAATATCCCACTGGTGATGGGAAAAGAAAGTGTGGAAAAGGCACACATGCTCCCTAAAAGTGTCATGTCAGAAGGGACACATACTCCATTGGTTAAGGCTAGGCACACAGTCATGCGTTCAAGTAAATAAAGATGGGAAAAACAATCTAGCTATCTGCCTGAGAAAGCAAGAGTCAATAGTCTTTGTCACAGAGAGTATCAAAAATACCTCATTGTAGAGGCTGCTTTTAGGCAAAAGTCTTGAGCATTGGAAACTTGAGCAAGGTCTAAAGGGCCCACGGGGACCACCAAGCTGAATCCAAACAGGCTCATTAAGGGACCCACCTCGAAATAGCCATAGGCCCTAATGACCAATTACAAGCACCACAGTTCCTACAGTTACCAAAAAAGGGAAAATCCATAGTCCCCAAACTTTCTCACTCTGCCCCATAACCGTGGTCTTTCACCACCAACTCCTCGCAGGCTGTCTTTCCTTTGCTCTCCTTCGCAATGCTTCCTTGTAGTGTATTCAATAAAATTATTTCTCTTCGGTTCTGCCTTGGATGAATTCTCTCACCACCCATGCTGCCAGCCCCCACCCTCTGGGACACCCGACATTCGGTGGCCCCCCATCTGATCTGAGCGCGCCACATTCATGTGTTGCCGTTGCATTAAGTCCCATGTTTTAAATTACTAATGAATTTGATTTTTCTGATGCCACCAATGCGGCCCGCATATCTGAAATTATTTCAAATAGTTTTGGGGTTTTTTGGGTTTGGCATCTAAAAGAATCATAAGTGAATATTTGTTGAAGTCAGAGTCATTGATTTTTTTAAAATTTACATATAATGTATTATTTGGTTCAGGGATACAGGTCCGTGATTCATCAATCTTACACAATTCACAGCACTCACCATAGCACATACCCTCCCCGATGTCCATCACCCAGCCACCCCATCCGTCCCACCCCACCATCCAGTAACCTGTTGTTTCCTGAGATCAAGAGTCTCTTATGATTTATTGAAGACAAACTCTGATGGCATACATTTCTCTGTGCAAACAGCACATGTATATTTACTATTTTTCAATATTTTATTTGTAGTTGGCTCTTGAAATAGAAGTTTGGACGGAGACCAACAGATTTCAGATATCAAAATAAGGAAGAACACCCTGCAGGACTTGCAAAAACTAGCAGGCAGAAACCAGTCAGATAATTCTTAAAGGCTCCTTAGCCACAGGAGTTGGGACTTAGCACATAGAAGGTGATTTCTGTAGGGCACTTTGGGAAAAGTCTTTTAAAAGGGCTCCCCTGCAAAGAAAGACTAGGAGAAGTTTCCTCCTAACCCCAAGTCATGGGAGAGGGGGTGTAAGGAGACCCATTGATGAGCTTAATATGTGTCTCCTGCATTTGAGGGACCAAGCGAACAATAATGTGTCATCCCTGGAAATTCGCGAAGTCTCAAGACGCTGAAGGGAGAGGTGAGGTTTGAGACATATGAGAACCACACGCCTATCGGTTGTGCTTGCTCAGCTGTGATTTGTGACTGCTCTCAAGTCTCTCGGCTCCCTTGAAAGTGGGATGAGGCGGTGGGGGGACTGTCCCATGTGCATCTGGAATCTCCGGGCTCTGTTGTCTTAAGGTCTCAAGCAAGACTTTGATTTTAGCGTTCTGATAGATATCATTTTGGTCTTCCTAGTAACATATAAACAGGATTCTGAAAAGTCCAAAAGGAACCGTTTCAGCTTTTTTGAGTATTTTTATACAAGGTTAAAATAAGATAAATTAAAAGCCATTGGCAAACTATAAAATACCATAAAATGGTAAGATGTTAGTATTATTTGCTGTTTATTTATCACAAATATTTCTTACACTAAAAAAGATCCCTTATCAAAATATAATTTAGGGTTATGTCACCATCTTTAAAGCAGGTTTGGTTTGTTTGGGTCCCTTCTGTACTTAGTATCTAGTGAAGACTTCATGGGTTTAAACTTGGCAAGGAAAGTAAAAAGACGGAAAAAAAGAAAGCTAACTTAAAACATTTTCCATAATTCCCCTTCACTTCCCATCCTCCCAATTTTTTGTTTCAATGGAAAAACACTAGGGAAAATATTTCAAGGAGTTATTTTAAAAGACAAAGAGGAAGTTAAATGGAGTGAAACCTCTCTCTCAAAATATAGTAAATAGTACAATAGACATAATTCTCATCCCAAAACTGAACTATTAATTGTAAAAAGCAAAAGCTAACACCTCTTATCATAGGAAAATAACAAAACTTAGTCTATGAATGGGAAAATATAGCAAACTTTAAGGAAGAAAAAATTTACTTTGAGAGAGGCAAAAGATGAGATACGATTAAAATTAGATATTCTGAGGGGAAAGGGAAAAAGCAAGCAGATTTTACAGTGCAGGGGATTTCTTTTTACCAGCAAGAAAGAAAAATAACGTTCCATCCATTTTTTACAGGTTAGTGGTAAATTCTTATATAGGAAAAGAGAAAGTTGAGATGCCTGAGTGGCTCAGTCGTTAAACGTCTGCCTTCAGTTCAGGTCATGACCCCAGGGTCTGTGGATCGAGGCTCACATCAGGCTGTAAGCCTGCTTTTCATTCTCCCACTCCCCCTGCTTGTATTCTCTCTCTCTCTCTCTCTGTGAGTGTCAAATAAATAAAATCTTAAAAAAAGAAAAAGAAAAACAACTTAAATATAACTAAATCCACATTGTCCACAGTGAGCATAAAATAGGATGTCTGTCTTTGGAACTGTTAGGAGAATGCTTAATTGTTTTTGCACATCCGTTGTATGCATTCATATTTCCATCCAACGCAGCATCTGTTTCCAGCTGAGTCCCATGCTGGAAGGATGAAAAAAATTGGGGCTCATGGAAATTAACAACTCAGTCGAGTTCATGTTGTTATGTATAAGGCAAAGTTAGGATTCAAACCCAAAACAAGTCTGAATCCAAAATCACGTCTCTTGTAACAGTACCTATTTAACTGTCTTTGTAAGAAATAATTAAGAACCAAGGTGCTGGAACAGAAGGATTTTGTGCTGTACAGAATATCATAACACAAAACTGTATGGAATGAGGACGGTGTGGGGTACCCTTCCTTTTGGACTCTCTAGAAAGCAGATACCAAGATGAGTTAGGAATGCATATAGTTGAGTGGGAAGTATAACACCTTAAAAGAAAAAAGGAGAAAGTAGGATTGGACAGAGGGAGCTGTCAGACCACAACACAGACCTGACAAAAACTCCATTACCCGCCCCCCTCCCCAGGAACTGTCAGACCAAAGCCAAGCCCTGGAAGCACCACTTTGTGCAATTAGCTCAGTCACGGCTGAGGAAGACTGAGAAGAACCTGACCTCTGCTCAGAAGCTGAGGCAGATCTTAAGAAAGCCAGCAGCTGGAGACTGTCAGCTCCCACCCTCCTCTCCTCATGGCTGGGTAGCAGGCCCTTTTGAAGGGGATCTGAACAGCACCCTGCAGCGTCTTCCACAGATACACAGAAGATGAGCAGAGTTTGGACCATTTGGGAAGAGAAAGCAGAACGGAGATCATTCTTCTGACCTTACGCATGTCACCTATGTTTTCTGAGTCATAACAGTTTGAATTTAAGGACAAGATGACAAAACAACTACTTAAAGAAAAGTTATCTATAATTTTACTTACTCCTCAAGAAATATAACCTCCAGAAAAACTTTCCAAATAAACGTAAGAATATCCAGTGTGTATCTCACATGAGTTTTAATAACATTCTGTTAACTACCATGGGGAAACATACTGTTTTTCTTATATCCTGGTCCAGATCGCTGAGATAATGTGTCTAACGGTGCCTAAGTTACGAGTAGGAGCTATGCCATTGTTACCCATCGACAGCGTCACTGCCCAGACACTCTCCCACGGGAAGTACCACTGATGATGCCAAGTAGCCCAAGACTTGATATCTAGTCCGGGATTCCATTCCGGAAAATAAAAGGTGTTGAAACTAGTTCTTCATTATTATCCGTACCACCAGTAGAGCTAGCATTCTGTCCCTGTGTCCCCAATGCCACCATTTCCAGAAGATTCAATGTCTCATGGAGGTTTAGAACAACAGCTTTTGAAGATTTTACATGCTATTTTTACTGTAGCTCCCTTGCTCTCGGGCTGAGGGTGGCTGGGCTGATTGATAATCTAAGTAACTAATAATGCAAATACAACATTCTAACAATAATGTACCATATTTCACCAAACTTCTGGACTTCTACTTTCTCATACCTGAGGAGTTTTTCTTGGTAGGAAAACAGACTCTTGCTGTGTTGCCCGCTCCCAGTCTTCCAAAATTATGTAGATATTTTTATATCCATGGATGCAAGCTGAGATAACTGCTATATTTGTTAAGAGTTTTCTCCAGTGCCTAGGGAATGGGAAACTACTATTAGAAAGGAACAGAGCAGCTGATAATTTTTATAGCATGGTCTCTGTAAGAAACTGAATACCACTATTATCTACAGTGTAAATACAGTTACTCTCAACAAATCCTTCTCCTGTCTTTATAAAGAGTTAAAGATCTCTTCCTGACAGAGTAGCAGGCCCCACGTGACCATGATCATTACAAGTCTGTTGGCCAAATTGGGCAGAATCAACACACTTCATAAATAATCTTGAATCTCCTATTTTATTTTTTCCATGTGTTACACTAACACCAACCTAGAATGTTTCCAGTCCAGCTATTTGTACCTGAGGAAGTCAAGATAATGCTTAGCACTTTGGAACTAAGCTCAAAGTTCAGTGTCAGCTCTACAATCTACACTGGAATTGTTTGTTAAAAGTTTTCCTTGCTGGAAGCTTAAACACTTCTTGCACACCTTTATTTGGGCTGCGACCTTGATGTGTTGCTGCTTTATTGGTAATACTGCAGTACAGTGTCAGTACTTTTAAGAAAATACTGAAGAGGGTGCCTGGGTGGCTTAGTGGGTTAAAGCCTCTGCCTTTGGCTCAGGTCATGATCCTAGGGTGCTGGGATTGAGCCCCACATCAGGCTCTCTGCTCAGCGGGGAGCCTGCTTCCCTTCCTCTGTCTCTGCCTGCTTCTCTGCCTGCTTGCCATCTCTGTCTGTCAAATAAATAAATAAAATCTTCAGGAAAAGAAAGAAAGAAAATACTGAAGAAGGGGCGCCTGGGTGGCTCAATGGATTAAAGCCTCTGCCTTCGACTTAGGTCATGATCTCAGAGTCCTGGGATCGAGCTGCGCTTCAGGCTCTCTGCTCGGCAGGGAGCCTGCTTCCCCCTGCCTCTCTGCCTACTTGTGATCTCTCTCAGTCAAATGAATAAAATATTTTAAAAAAAAAGAAAAGAAAATACTGAAGAAACCATCAGAGTTCAAGACATCAAACTCATTTCTCATCATACATTTGAAGATTTTTCAGTTTCCTTGGCATAAAAAGAAAACTGAGGAAAGTAGTATTTCAGTTGTCTCTCCAGCTATCTCAGAAACCTTGTATCATTTTCTAAGAAAAAGGAATTTAAAACAGAGAATTTCCTACCCATTCTTTTCATGCTACAGAAATAAAATATATCTGCAGGCCACAGAGCACACAACTATGTTCACCTCCTCTTCTGGTTATAGTGGTGACATGTTCTTCCTGTTTATCCTTTTTGGGGATATCAAGTTTTTCACACCTCTGTTTCAGGAACTCTTTGATCTCATGGTTTTCTCTGTCTCCTGTCTCCAACTTTTTTCTAGTACTGATCTTCACAACTAAGGACAATTTATGACCCACTGAGGACCCAAGACAACTGGGGTCCAAACCAAGACTGGAAGGACAAGAATCTTACTTACAGTTTGAATTTGAAGTTCCTCCTACATAAAACTCACCTGCAGAGAGAGAAGAGACAGAAGATCCACACTGAAGAATTAAGTAAGCAAAAGAATAGAAAAATAAATAAAAATAACTTTTTAAAAAACTTTAAATCAAAAGAAGAGTAAGACCATGTTTTACGAACACAGCCCCAAGTCTCTAACCAGACTGGTGCACAAACGTGTATGCAGCCCTCAGAAGTGATAGGGGAGGGACATGGAGGGCTAATTAGACCTGCTAATATCTGGATTAGATTTTAATCCTTGCATAGAACACAATTAAGGTTTAGAACTGAAATCTTGCTGAAAGGCCTGTCCTGGAGAAGCTGTGCCCTTAAGGTAGAGAAGCCAGGCAGCTGACATGCAAGTTCATCTTGGCTTGCACTTTGGGAGAAAACAAGTCTTAAACGAGAAATCAGTTTCTTTGGCCTGCACTTTTCAGAAGAGAGACCCACATGGTATCAGAGAATCTTCAAACTGAGAAGCAAACATAAATATTGGTCCCCCGCCAGTTACATCCTTAAGTGCTAGGCAGAATCTACTGGAAAATCGCCCTGCAAAGACATCGGAGTGGATGATACTAGTGTATGTGCTTCACCCAAGTCCCCTGGATCCAATTTCACTGTTTCTTGGGGCAGGAACACTCTCCTGGGTATGCTTTCTTATCCAGCACCACCGGGCCTCCTCCATGCCCAAAGCATGGCCCTCTAAGACACATCCTCCTGGCCATTTATCATAGCTCTGTAGTCTCAGTGGCAACAACTCAGTGATATAACGGAGACTCCAGAGTCACCTATGGAATCGGCCTGAGACCGTTTTCCATGGGACTTTGCCCAAGATCACACCCTTGTTCAGATTGCTCGCCTTCTCGCTCCTGTTTTCCTCCACCCCCTTGCCAGCTTGCCAGGAACACTCCCTTAATAAGGACTGCCACTGAACCCTCATGTCAAGTGTCCAGTTCTAAGGAATGTGACCCATCTTACTCCCGTGGGACTCCCCCAGGCAAATAAACAAGCACCTCTAAATACAAACTGTCTAGAAAAAATGTTACAAAACATACAAGGGAAAAAATCCATCTGAGACAGAGTCTTCAGAAACAACAGAAGTATTCAGCGCTACTAAGGACTTTGTGTGATAGAAAAACAACTTGACAGAATATATAAATTATCCGGGATACAGATGGAGAGAACTAAAAATGGAAAGTATGACAGAGAGTCTAAGAGAGACAGGGAAACAATGAGAAGATTGGCCATCGGTCTAATAATAATTCCCAAGAAAAGAATAAAAAGAACATAGAGAGAAAACATCTAAAACAATAATGTCTGAGTAGTTTACAGAAGTGATGAAAGAGAGGAAACAACACAATTCCTATATAGGACCAAAATAAATAAGTAAATAAATAAATGAATAAATAAAGGTAGATGCATCTGAAAGAGATATTACATAACACAAAAGCAGAGAGAACATTCTAAAAGTAACCAGATAGGAAAGCCAGATTAGAGAGGAAGAAAAAATAATTAGACTACCAAGACAGCAACAAAAGAGGCCAGAAAGACAGCGAAATAATGTCTTCAAAGTGGAAAATGACTGCCAGTATAAATGAAACCAAACCAAAATACCACAAATGAAAGAGAAAATAAAACCACCTTCAGACAGTGACTGTGAGGGGGCACCTGACTGGCTCAGTTGGTAGGGCATGGGACTCTTGACCCCAGGGTTGTGAATTTAAGCCCACCTTGGGTGTAGAGATTCCTTACAAAAAAAACAAAAAAAAAAATGAAATCTTCAGACAGTGACTGTGAGATTTTATAATGTAATTAATAGTTTCCCCTAAAGAAAGAGATTGACCCCAGAAGGAAGGTCTGAGATACAAGAAACCATGAAGAACAGAAAAAGAAAGTGGGGAAATGGATATGGGTTCCACCAAATTGGCATAGACTCTGAAAGCTACCATCCCCACAACAAAAATGCTCACTTTGGAGAGGTGAGGACTCAGAAGCAAGATGAATTTCAGAAACTATAACATGTTTTTTGTTTTTTTTTTTAAGATTTTGTTTATTTATCTGACACAGAGAGAGAAAGAGAGGGAACACAAGCAGGGAAAGAGTGAGAGGAAGAAGCAGGCTCCCTGCCGAGCAGGGAGCCCAATGTGGGACTCGATCCCAGGACCCTAGGATCATCACATTAGCCGAAGACAGGGTCTTAGTGACTGAGCGACCCAGGCATCCCCAGAAACAATAACATGTCAGCAGAACTCAGACATTAGAGTTTATATATATATATGTATATACATATATATATGTATACACACATATGTATATGTGTGTATACATATATATAAAATTATATATAGTACATAAAATATATATAATTCTACCAATTATATATAATCTGACAGGAGAGTAAAACACTAGTCATCTTTACATTTTCTATGCCATATTTGAACACTGTGAATTTATCGACTTAAAGGATAGAAAGTGATTACATTTTTGCCGTATAATAAAAGAAGAATAAAAAGAAATTTTGATGAAAAACCATGATTTATCCAATAGGAAGAGAGAAGGAAGGACACAAAGTGATATGTGGGAAGCAGGAAGCCAGAATGACAGTTGCACCAACTAATATAGCCATATCAGTCAACATCAGAGGAAATTGACATTTGGGTGGGACAAAAACACCATTATATTTTAAAAGAGTTGTATAAAAGGAGCAATTCACGAGGAAGCTATATCTCTTTTGAACTTGTACATACCCCTAACAACATATATGAATTATGATTACATAAAAAACAAAAACTGACAAAATTACCAGGAGAAGGTGACAAGCCTACAACTGTGAAGGTTAACTTTAGAACTGTTCTTTCAGTGAGTAATAAGGTAACAAGATGGAAATTTATTAAAGCTGTAGGTGACTTGAACAACACAGTTAACTTACATGATCTAATACACATATAGAGAGACCTGAATCTAGTAATTGCAAAAAAAATTATTTTGAAGCACGTATGGAACATTTACAAAATTTGACCTCATATTAGTCTACAAAGCAAGTCTCACAGGTGACTCATGTCTATCTAGACCCATATTTTCTTACTATAACAAAATTAAAAACAAGAACACCAACAGCTCATATATTTGAGAATTTAAAAACACACTTCTTAATAATTAAACTGTGAGAAGAAATCTGAATCAAGATAAAACAGTTTATGTGTTATAAAAAACATTGCTTATCAAAACTTAGGGAATAAAGTTGAAGCAAGAAACAGATAAATTTTAGAGTGTTATATTCATGTATTAGTAAAACTAGTAAAAAACAATGAGTAAACTAAGCTTCAAGATCAAGAAGTGGAAAAAAAAAAAAAAGGATAAAAGCCAAGTAAGTAAAATAAAAAGAATAATAAAGAAAGGAGCAAAAAAAAAAAAAAAAAAAAAAAGACAAAGTGAAAAAATATATATCTAATAGGGTGTATCAAGAAATTATGAAACAGTGTGATAATATGTAATGGAAGTATGTGCAAGTTTCTACCTACCTTCAGTGGCTTCCTACTATACCCTAGACCAGAATCTACAAAGTCCTGTCTTCCTGTCTGACCACACTTCCTGTTGTTCTTCCTCTGGCTCCTTGGCCTACTTTGTGTTCCTCAAACTGCCAAGTTCCCTCCTCCTGTTAGACCTTTGCACTTTTTCTTTCCTCTCCTTGGAATTCTCTGGCCTTGCATTCCAAAAGGATCCATTGCATTCATGGTTATATTTTAAAAAAATGTTTATTGAGGATCGGTTATATTCCAGGCACTGTCCTAGGCCCTGGGGATACAGTAGTGAGAACAGATGAGTAGTCTCTCTTACTATAGAGTATATGTTCTAGAAGTTTGATTATTTAGAAGGTCTTTCCTCTTCACTGACCTAAATGTCACTGTTATTCCTTTTTCTATCTTCCTATTTTTCTCTCTCTTCCTACTAGCATACCACTTCTTTGAGACAAGGACCTGTCTATCTATGCTCAGTACTATACTCCAAGGGCGTGGGATGATGCCTGAAACAATTGTGTGTTCAGGAATATTTGCTGAAAGAATGAATGTTAAAAAGAATGTTGAAAATGAATACAAGTGAATGTTGAAAGAATGAATTCATGGAAAGTGTTTCAGATGAGAAAAGGGTTATAATTATATTTGAGGAAAACAGAAGAAGCTGCCTACAGCAAAGAGGGGTGTGTGTGTGTGTGTGTGTGTGTGTGCGCGCGCGAAAACAGAGAAAAGACTCTGCATAAAGGCAAGAGAATGGATATCGTGACTGAAGAGTAAAAAGATGGTTGGTCAGACAGGGACCAGATCTAAAGTCTGTGCACTACACAAAGGAATTAACGTTTAAACTTACAGAAAGCAATGTGTATGATGTCTGTTTATTTCAACACAAGATGAGAATTTATGTTTCCAAAATCCATGTCTTGAGATTTGATTTAAAAAGTAAAGAATGTTTTTATTTTGTTTGAATAAAACAACCACTCTGGTTATAATTGTTTATTTTTATGTACTCAGTATTAACTGTATAAACTATATAATTGGTAAAAGGATATTTTATTAATCTTCCTATCCTGCTTCATATAAACTGTGTGTAAATCAAGCATCAGAACACAGCTGTGTACAAAATTAGGATGTATTTTTCCCTAACTGATGTAAAGATTATGAGCCCACTCATATCTGAGTGGTGAATTTGTCATCATCACCATCGTTATTATAACTAACGTGTAGTAAGTGTTCTTGTGTCCAAGACACTGCTGCAGTCTTTATTTTAAATCTTCGGTGCAGGGACAATTAATTGCTCTGGGTCACATAGCTAGTGAACAGAAGAGCCAGGATTCAAATGTGGTAGTTTGGCTCAAAGCCTGTGAACCACTATTCATGTTGATTCATTCTTCCCTGATGAATTCAGTCCTGACCACTGAAATTTGTCCCTTAATCTCTTCATGAAAACATATACTGTCTGGTTTTAAGTCATCTTCTCATGACATCCTTCTCCACCTCCTTGATTTTCTCCGCCCACCTCCTATCTGTTCCTCTTCAGAGGCTTTTGCCGCCAATGTCACCCTCTGGTCTGGCTCCTGGAATTGGACGTAGACAAAGTCACAGTCAGGTGCTTTTAGAGGGATGAGAGGAGGTCCCTGTCCTCCACAGGTTCAGTATGATGTCAGTTGATTCCAGTGATGTGCGAGTCTCCATGGAGATGGCATCTGGGGTTTTCTTAGCCAATATGTATCTCCCCCAAATCCTTATCAGTGGTGCATAGACCCTTCTGGGTATATCTTCTGGGAATAACAATCTAAGTGGCTCTTATCTCTTTGCTCAACTTTGGGCTCTCCCAGGTGGAATCTTGAATACGAGCTCCCTTGCCCTCTAGAAATAGGGATATGGCAGCCCTCAAAACATCCTCTTCATAGGTATCCTATGATACTCTCATGCCCTGCTGACCTCCTGCTTCTGTGAACCTACTCACCAGTGGGCTTCCTGCCTTCAGAAACCTCCAAATGAAAGGTCAATGGCATTCCCCAATTTTTAGAACCCAAATTTCAGAATATGCAAGTCTAGTGTCTCCTCAAATTTGGGAATTCGGGATTAGTTAAATGTTTCAAGAAGTTAAATGTTGCAAGAAGATGACCTTTTTCTCTTTCCCCTTAGGGTTTTGTGGGAACCCATCAGGTTGCAAACCCAACAGAAGGGTGTCCCATAATTTAGGAGTGGGGAACAGGGGACATTCTGTGCGCTTAAAAAGTAAACTCAGTGTCTTTTTTCTCAGCTAAGGGTTTAAACAGGTCCTACTCAACAACACCAGGGTATTTCTGAAAGGGATCTGAGTTGGTATATCATATTCTCATGTCCACATCAACACATTCATGTAATGAAACCACCAAAGATAGTGACATCAACACCAACTGAATTAGCATAAGGAATTAGAGGGACTTTAAAGGGTATTAGTGAATCCTGATAGTAAACACATTCTATTTATATACTCAGCTCAAATAAGTAATAAACCCACCACTTTTAAAAGCCAAGAACAATATGAGCTGAGCTTTCTCTTTTGGTAATAAGATATATAGCTTACTTTTCAAGAATTCATTTTTCTATTAAATGTCAAATGCCAAATATTGTAAGTTTTTCTCAGACAATATGTGCTTCCAGTGTTTGCATTCAATTTAAAAATAAAGTTAACTATGTCTTTCTACTGCATGTTAATAAAGCCTTAATATTCTAAAGCTATTTGTTAAGGCAAAAAAATAAAATAAAGCTAACCAGCTTTGTGTTGATTCTGATCATATTTATCATATAAATATGTTATAGCATGAAGAACAAATAATGTTTAGTTTAATGCTTGGCTCATAATGAGCTTGTGTTCTAACTTGAAAAATATGGTTGGCATCACCAATCTCATCACCATCCTAGGGAAAACTAAATGACAACATATATAAATCATAAGGACAGGCACTTCATACATGTTTGCTATTTTTCTATCCTTAGTACAGCAGTCTTTTTTCTTTTCTTTTTTTTTTTTTACCATAATTCATTGTCTTTGATTCAAAATTTCTTGATTTTTTTTTTTTATGGGGCACCTGGGTGGCTCAGCTGGTTAAGTATCTGACTCTTGATCTCAGCTCAGGTCTTGATCTCAGGATCATGTGTTCAAGCCCCACATTGGGCTCCACACTGGGTATGGAGCCTACTTAAATAAAATTTTTATTTAAAAAAAAAGTCTTGATTTTTTTTTAAATGTCCTTACCAGGAAACAACATAGTATGTTCTCTGTGTTATAAAATTACCATTATTCTAAAAGCCTTTTGTTTTCAGGGTTCTACTTATTTAAACCAGATCATAATTGTATTGCTTTTGGTCCAAAACTGTTCTACTTGTTCATCCTTGCTTTATCCCTGCTAATTAGCAAAACTTGGCAGCAAAGTCTTTGAATGTGATATGCATTAGTTTCCTGGATGCTGATTAATATGGACTCTACAAGTTCCAGTTTTGGAGAAACTTCCCTTTAAAAGATTTTTGGTGATCCAGACAAGAATCCTAAGCTTCCACTGTCTGCCCTCACTTAAAAGCACTTTCCTGACTGGTTGCTCACCATCACAGACTGTCAGACATCCTACCACTTCTCAGCATTCATTTCTGAAATTTTGTAATTTTCCATCTTCCTATCATGACCGTGAAGCTCTAATTTTCTCAGCTTTTCTTCTGCAGTGTTGCTCCCCCTAGTGCCAAGTCAAGAGACTGAATATTCGTGAGACTATAACGTAAGCGCTTCGCTAATTTAAGTAGTAGAAAAGGTAACTGCAGACAGAATTACAGCATTTACACAGTAAATGTACTTTATCTGCAAGTCAGGGAGAGGGTCTTCATCATCACCATATATGCAGCAGGTAGAGCAGCATTGACTCCTAACCAAATGTCCTTTGAACCAAAATGCCAAGAGAATACATGGAATGGGGGAAAAAGAATTTAAACTATCTCCATCTTAAATTTTTAAATTTAAAATGTGCCTTTAATAGTGGCACCTAAATTTTTAGAAGCATCTTATCATAAAACAGCATTTCAGTAGCTATGAAAGCATTGAATAAGAATTCTTTCAATTTTTTCTCCACATTTTTCAAAGAATGAGTTACATGACAAAAATATACTTGGAAAGAAGCAACTTAGAAGTTTCCAACTTAGCAGTGAAATGAATTCAACTCTGATGGTTGGACCTTGTATGCATAGACGTTTGAGGAATTTGTCTGTATGTCACAGGAAAGAGCTACTGAGCAACCAGGAATCCCATGATCCTTTAGGGCTGGTGATAGCTTCTAGCAAAGCTTACTTTACCCAGCGAGACCTACAGTGAGAGTTCTTCTGCACTCTCTCAACAGTCTGCCATTCTTTTCCAGTCTTTACTTTTCACCTACCCTTCCCAACTCCCCTGTATCTATGCTGGTCTGTCCTCTGGGTTGACCAAACTTTACTCTTTGAACTTCAGATTGTTGGCTGGGATCACTACAACTCCCACTTCAGATTTGGACCAAGGACTTTCCATCTGAAGTAACAGTGATAGTAAAGGATGTGCAGTTAGCCCATGACCCCCCCCCCAGGAAAAAATCAGCCTATAACTTTTGACCCCATAAAGCATAATAACTACTAATAGCCTACTGTTGACCGGAAGCCTTACTGATAACAAATATGGTTGATTAATGCATGTTTTGTATGTTTCGTGTATTATATACCATATTTTTAACTAAAGTAAGTTAGAGAAAAGACAATGTTACTAAGAAAGTTTAAGGAAGAGAAAACACATTTTTAGCACTGTAATGTATTTATCCAAAAAAAGCCACATATAAGTGGATCTACACGTTCAAAGCCCTGTTGTTCAAAGGTCAACTATATTTCTTGTGTTAAATAACACATTTCAAAAATATTACTGAGGTGAAACATTTAGGAATGGCACACTTCTCTGTGTCTGGATATTATATAAACAGTTCATTAAACATGCTTTCCGCACTGCAGCTATCACATTAATCAATCCCAAAATCCCAATCAAAACCAAAATTTTGGTGTCCTAATGCTTCACTTCATATTTTAAATACAATTTTTTATGCAGTGCTAGTATAACAAGCTCCTACACTTTTTCAGGATGGAGGAGACGACTTTGGAAGAGGTAATCTTTCTACTTGTAAGATATAATACTAGAATACAATGAATATACATTTGAGAGAATCCAATCCGATGCACAATAGAAAGAATATGCACTGTATCTTCAGGATCCTGCTTCAGAATGTGGGTTCTGCTGAACATTCTGCTGTTGGTTTCCTGTGGCTTCTGGTTCTTAGAATAGTTTGGCGTATAACCAAGGGAAGGAAAGTGTGTCAGTTAAGACTGGGGTCCGTCGCATATACCAGAGACCCTCTTAGAGAAGTTGAAACGCACGAGTTTGTGCTCGTCTATGTTTAATGAAGATCAGAGAGGGCAGTCCAGGCCTGAAACTGTGGCTCCGCTGAGTCACAGGGGCCCCAAAGAAGCACTGAGCTCTCCCATCCTTCGTGCTTGCAAATGCATTACCTCTGCCTCCTGGGCAGCAGGAAGGGGAAAATGGCAGAAAGGTCAAAGGGTACACACCCACCGTCTTTTAACAAAATTTTCTGGTAGTTACACATTTCTACTTTCACATTGTTGACAGTTCTGAATAAGACCAAGGTAGGAAGAGAGAGAGCGTAGGTAAAAATCTCTGCAGCAGAAGGGGGTAATGGCACAGCATAAAATGGCACCTCGAAATCCATAGATGAGTCCTGGAAAATATAGTAGAAGAAGCACAGGAGTAATCACCTTTTATTTAGTGTAGAAGGGTGAACAACGAATCCCTCTCCATCACTCCCGATAAAATATGCAGAAGATGTTACCCATGAATCAATGAGAGCATGGGTTAATGACTAAGATCTGGCTCCTCCTTCCAAGAGGCAAAGTGCTTAATTAGAATGATGTGTCAGGAATTTTAAAAATCTGACAGTGCATGTTTTTTTCGTTATTCTCCTCCCCTCCCACTTTTTTTTTTTTCTTTTCCACCCATTTATACTTCCATCTACATTTTGGAGTCATTTAATCATTTTTTAAATTTAAAAGTAGGATTTCAAAATTGTACTTTCTTTTTTGAGATAGATTAATATCAAATCTTGGCTGATGATACCCTCTTATTGTTTGTTCGTGCGTGGTCTCCCTCTGTGCATTTAGTTTGCTATTAATTTTTAACAATGATGTAATCACTTGCAAACTACTACCCCAAACAAAAGCTGGCGCCTTGACAACAACCCCCTCCATCCTCAGGTTTCACTCATCCATAGCCACCGTTGCACTTCTCATTACATTCAAAGATATTTTTCAGCTTCAGTAAATTTAATTTATTCAAATCTTCTTTTATATGCCCACAAACAAATCCTCAGTAGTTATCAATAATACGTAGTTCTAAATGTTATTTATAGCAGCAATTGCTAGTTGCCAACACTAATGTTCATTTTCCTTTTCTCCTTTAATTAAATAACATTGCCTTGATTCAAGGTAGCAAAGCGCTCTGCTAAAAGGTTACATTTCCCAGTCTCGCTTATAGCTAGGTGTGGCCAGTGGCTAATTTCTGGCCAGTGGAACATAGTGAAAGTTGTTAGATGACACCCCTGAAAATGTTTGTTAAAGTGGGGACATACAGCTAGGGTACGTGCACCACTTGACCTTTACTTTTCTGTTCATGGGACTATAGATGTGACGGCTGGAGCTCCAGCAACTATTAGAACCATGGGATAAACTCAATGCTGGAAAAGCCTTTCTCTGAGAATGACAGAGCAGAAAGAGATAAGCCTAACAATTATAGCACCATAGCAGCTCTGGGCTGCCTATCTCTAGGCCTCTTTTTAGTGAAAGATAAAGAGACTCCTGTCTTATTTATGGAGCTTCTGTTTTCAGCAAAACGTACCTCATAACTGATACACGATTGTAAATGGAAGGCTTTGAAGTTGTATTTTATAGCTTGTGATTCTTCCTTAGGAAAGTTAGTTTATTATTTAAAAACCAGACATCTTAACAAGCTCTGTTGTAAGCAACAAAGTGCAACACATAACTGATATACTGGTAAAAATAGAACATCTTAAAGTTGTATTTTATAACTTCCAATTTTTGAATTTGGGAAATCAATGGCTTTGTTTATTTGTAATGACACTGGAGAAATTACTGAGCTTTCGTTGTTGTTCTAGTAGTTTCGCTGCTGAATCCTTGAACTTTTTAAAGTTAGTTATCTTAACATTTGTATAGGAATGACTGAGATCCTGGACTCATGGATGGAGTCCCCTGAAATTCTTGAAACCCAGATTTCCCTGCCTTGTGAGACTCAGAAATAGCTCACTCCTCCCCACTAAGGGTCTGAACCGCCCCCTTCCTTGAAGACCATACAAAGGTCCTCTTCCAGCACAATAGGAGCTACGACTGGGATCTACCCCCACTTGCCCTCCCAGCCTCTAGGACAACAATAACTCAGCCAGGATATATTGGGATACTGGGATCGATAAAGGAGAAAAGGGATGTTACCCCCAAAGGTCTGTGGGAACCAGCCGACATGTACTAGCAGAAGCTGGGTGAATCTACGTGGAGCTGAATTCTGAGGGTGGATCAAAAGGGGGGACTCATACATTTGAATAAAGAGAACACTTCTGCGGCACAGGATTTACAACACTGGTGAAGAATGAAGGAGATGTGCAAACACATGAGATGGCTCCCCCGAATCATGTGACAAGTGATGGCCCACGTGACATGAGGAGAAGTTTCTTTTTCATCTTTTCTTTTCCTTTTTTTTTTCTCTTTTTATTTCTTTTTTTTTCCTTGTTCTCTCTCTCTCTCTCTCTCTCTCTCTTTTTTTTCTTTTACAAGAATTTCTCATAGCACTGTATGAATAAGGATGACTACCTATAAAAGTAGTGCTCCATGCATCTGGAGCAATTGCAAGTTGCCAAACTGGAATTCTATAGTTATTTGCATAACTCAGGTTTTGTCTTTCCCAGTAGACTTAAAACTCCATGAGGTTGGACAACATATGTTTTGTTCAAGACTCTATACCCTGTGCCTCGCAGAGATTGGGAGGCTCCTAATAAAAATACCTGTCAACAGACAAAAGAAGGCATGTAATTAAGGAAAATTATTTATCAACCAGAATAGACTAGAGAGAGACACTAGATATCTTCAAGATTCTTTTCTAGCTAATCTTTTTAATGTTTAATTACACAAAGAATTTTCTAGAATGTTAGTCAACATCTCAGGACATTTACATAGGATGATTTTGCTAGACCAATTCTTCCTCTGCCTTTTGTGAAGCATGTTTATTTTGGGTACAGTACCACAGTATGGTGTTTTAAAGGAGCCACAAGCCTCCCATGAATTTTGATCAACCTGAGGGGAGCTCTTGTTTGAGGAAAATAATCAAGAACTCTTCTGAAAAGACCAGATGAACAAAGTTAGTTTGGTGGAACTTGGCCTCCTTGAGGACTTCTCTTTGTAATAGAAATAAGTAAAAGTTTATATCGTTGGGGATGGAAAATACCTACAGTTTTAGCCCTTGAATGGCTGTAATGGCAAAGGTAAGTGCTTTCTCCCGTTACATATAATAGTTCTGGACACCTAGGTTTATCCTTTACTAGAGGTACTAAGGAAAAGTTTTTTGTCTTACCGCATTGCCTATGACAATAAAGATCCATTAATGACAGTAAAAACTGAATCTGAAAGGCTCCTTTCGTCTTGAGAACATCCCCAGAAAGAGCGGTAAGACAGAAGAGTTAGTTGAGTCTTGTTTGGGGTAACCAAAGTGCTGCTACAGCTCGATTCTTCTCTGCAGGGAAGGAGAACCTACTGTGAGTAGAATATCCTTCTCACGTTCCTCCCCCACAAAATAAGGTTTATATTAATTACTCAAAGTTTGTTTTCCAAATCCAAGATTTTTCAAGTTATTGTTTGTTTTTCTCGATTCATGTGCTTCCTTTACTTTCTCCATATGAAAAAATCGTCATAGTTGTGCTACCGTGGGAATGTCTTGTTGCTTAAAACAGATGTTAATGACAATTTGATTAAAGGGGAACATCAGAGGAGTCAAAATGACTGTGGGAAAGAGTGTTAATACTTTCTGGGGTTAGAAAAATATAGCTATGTTGTATGGACACACTTGGAGGACTAATGCCAAAATTCTTCCATTGGTTATTTGTCCATGTCAAACACGCTTGTGAGGCAGCTCAGAAGCTTTCTATACTCAGAGACATTTACCTAAATGATGGGTTTTTAAATTTTTCTGGGGAGGGATAGTAAAAATATTCTCTGCAGTTATCCCAGACAATTCTCTCCTGCCCCCTTATATTCTACACCAGTAGTACCAGATCTACCCTGGCGATAGTCTGGGGTGTAGAGAAAGGAAGGGGAGAACCCAGATGGGGCTGAATGACCTAGATTCTGCTAAGTCGTCTAAGAGTCCCTTAACTTTCTTATATCAAAGATTATTATATCCAGTCAGGATGCGACCTCTTTGGGCTCGTTTCCTCAAGAGCCACGGAGCCTCTACTGAGGTCTTCTGATGGGATGCAGGGATTTCCACTCTTGAGAGATTTTGCATGACCTATTCATGGATTCTTTCCTTGCACGTTCTTCTCATTCCTTAGTCATATTGAAGGTCATAAGTGGTGTTTCTCAGGGTCTTCTCTGTTCCCCCTTTTGCTTCTCGAATGAGGCTGCTGGGAAGGAAGCCCAGCCACCTCAGACTCTTTGGCTTCTATTATCGAAAAATAAAATTTTTGAAATGTTGAAATGTATGCTCTAATCTGTTCTGTGATTGGTTCATTTTGGTGAATCCTTAGCTTTACCTATCATTATCATTTTTGCCTACTCTTGTTTGGGTATTAGGGCAGTGAGATTTGGGACTCACTATGATATTTTCACAGGCAAATGTGCCCATTTTACTCTTCTTATGTGGGAAACTTCAGTGGGGGGATTCCAGCTTTGGGGGGAGGGTTCAAGTAGGGGATACAGGAGAAAACCATGAGCCAGTGACAATCTGTCCAGACCATAGTTCCTCTTGAATAAGATGATAAATTGAGATGTCTATCCAATTAAGTCTCTGTCTTGTTCATTACCGCTTCTGACATAGAAGGGAAGAGTGAGAGCAAATTTGAGTGTCAGAGTGTTTAGAACTCTCTCTGTCAGCAAAATAGTTTGGCACACTTGGGTCAAATCTACATCATGTAAACAAAGGAAAATAGTTATGAGCAATTATCAGAGTTTAGGCAATGAATGAACCATCTGCTAATTACGAGCCTTAGCTATTTCCTTTAACTAAATTCACTGGAAAATTGCCTAACCCACTCCTACATTTAGCTTGCCATGGATTTCCAAATAATTAGAGTCTGATTTAGATTTTGAAGTTCTGATGTTGTACACACACTCACAGAGAGAGAGAGAGGATGGGGGAGAGCGGGAGAAAGGAAGACAAAGACTTTGGAACTGGGAAGAAAAGTGAAAGTGTATAGTCCTTTTTCTTCTTTAGAAGATACATTTTATTCTAGTTCTTTGCTTAATGACGTGCAAAACATAATACAAATAACTCAACCCATAAATTAAATTAGGAAATTATTAGCATAATAAAAGTTTTGTTTAATTTCCCCAAAATTCCCAAAAATCCTTTTAGCATGTAATTTTTTATTTGCAGGTCAATGGAAGGATAGGATTGTCAGAAGAAAACAAACAATACCACTACATTTTGAAGACTTATTAAAAAAATAAGATTTTTACCTAATACTTAGAGACAAATCTAATAAATTGAGATATAGTTATAACTATGGGCAAAATGCCACCCAAGTAGCTCCTGAAATGGTAGCTCCACACAGGAAAGAGATTCCTAAATTTAACCAGTTCAGCCAACTACTGGTTTTTATTCTTTAAAGATGCCAGGAGCCCTTTGCAAAATAATCTGTATCAGCAAAAAGAACCATTGCAATTATATTTAGGACCTAGTGAGTAAAACCTCTAAACTTGCTGGTATTAATGACATTAAGATGATCTTTTGTGCAAGTTGATGAAAGCACTGGTAAGCTTTAAAATTGTTAATTAGAGGGCAGCCACCTTTGAAAGATAACATTTAACATCCATCTAGTGACCTTTGGAAATCCTGCCCTATTTGGCCCACAAGTATTTATTAAACGCCTGTTATACAGAAGTAACTTAAGGTTTAGTCTTTCCAATGATACCTATACTTACTTCTTTCATATGAATGTTCTGTTCTTATTCATCAACAAATAAATCATTCACTAAAAATATGTATATATTTAGCACCTAATACCTTTTCTCTTTTCCAACATGCATGGCCAAACTTGGAAACTGAAAACATGAAACAATTAGGAAAAGTTATTGATCTAAATGGCTGATGTACAATACACATCTTGCAGCTGACTTTATAAAATGGTTGTCTTTGGACACATTCTTTCAAAAATAACAACTCAAGGGGCACCTGGGTGGCTCTGTCGGTTAAGCGTCTGCCTTTGGCTCAGGTCATGCATGATTCCAGAGTCCTGGGATTGAGCCCCGAGTTGGGCTCCCTGCTCAGTGGGGAGTCTGCTTCTCCCTCTCCCTCTTCCTGCCTCTCTGCCTACTTGTGCTTGCTCTCTCTCTGTCGAAAAAATAAATAAAATCTTTCAATTTTGAACTAGGTGGATGCTGATTCTCCTTTAGTAGACTGCGTCTTATGGCATTAAGAATTTAATGTTTCAGTGAAGGTAGACTTCTGTCTTTTGAAGCTCACAATTTTGTAAGGAGTTTATTGCAAAATACTGAAGTGTTACTGAACAATAAGATGGAAACAAGCACATTCCCACAAATGACAAACCTTTGGAGCAAAAGTGTGCAGACTGTACTCTGTGTGACTTATGTGAGAACTGTTTCCCCTACACATATTTCTTGTAAACCTGAACTATGATTTCTTAACATTCCACTCTACCCTGCCAGCCTTACTGTGGCCTGGCAGCTTCCAGCCTCTCCCAGGCCTATGGCGTAGCTGGCAGGTCCTTCAGGAGGTTGGCAAGGGTGGCGAGTTTGAACAATCCTCCACCACTAGAGACTGGCAAGAATTTACTGTCTTCGGATGCACCTTTATTCACTGCACTCACCACCATTCAAAGAGAAGTGTGAGTTAAACTGCCTGTGGATGGGTTGGAGGGAAACAGGCTATTGCTGGAGGTCTTTCAGACTTTTAATCACATGTTAAAAAGATTCTTTACTGCACACAGGTACCTGATAGGAAGCAAGAAATCCAAAGCAGTGCTCTCATAAACTGGTGTTGGATTATCTTAATGCAGCTGTCAATAATAATAATGCCTATTTAGAAACTAAAACCTTAGAGACAAATGCTAAGCAGGCAGGACACCTCACTGACTGTCGGAATAAACTGGGACTTTCTAGAAAAACCAGAATATATAGCTTTATCTCTTACTTAGCACTGTTACCATGGAGTCTTCCAGGCCTTCTGATGCTTAGCCCCTGAAAACTAGCTCATAGGCTAGGGCAATACCCTGTGTAATCCTTTGTTTCTTGGTCACAGAACTGTTGGAGCTGATACCTCAGCACGTGGGATGAAAATGTTCTTATATGTATAAGAACATTTGGTTGCAGAGGACAGAAGCTCAACTTGCACCAGCTTACATGAAAATCACAACAAAATTGCAGCAACAACAACAAATAGAAACCCATGTAAGAGACCTTACTGGAAAGCTGTTGGTGTAGCTTACAGAATCAAAGATAGGGAGCCAGGCATCAGGAAACCAGGAGTCAGAGCAGCTGACTCAAGGCCCTCACGGACTACGATCAGGAATCCCATGCCACCAGTTCTCTCTTAATCTCTCTCTCTCTCATTTTTGCCTCTTTCTGTGTGTTGGGATTCTCTTCCCCAGTGTGAGCCAGCATCTGTGGCTGGAGTCACCACCTGTGGCAGCTGCACATCCTCCCGGGTTCACGACCAAAGGAAAGAACGTTCTTCTCTTAATTTAAATATCACGGGTAAATCTTTAGAAGTAAAGTACTCAGTTTTACGAAAAAAACAAATGCTACCATTATCATTGAAAATGATAATAAACATATATTTTCCCTATATCTTGGAACCACATAGATGTTTGGTGCTTCAAAACCTCAAAGAGAATTGTTCCATTTCTTCCAAGTGTTCTAGAAGCTGTAAAACGAGATCATGAGCTAACCAAAGAGCAACTAAATAGATCTCCAGAGCCACATTTCAGAGACTATGCCTATTTCTAGCTATTCCTCATCCCAACTTGAGGAGGGAGTAAAAACAGAAAAGAAAGTGACTCTTCAGGACAGGCAGAAAGTTGATTTGTTTTGATAGTCTGTCTTTTTAAGGACTGTTTATATGTGTGGAATGTTTTGTGTATGTGTGTGTTTATAAATTTTATGCTCGTAAGATTTTATCACTGTATTCAAAGTTAATTCTTACTTCCACTTTAACAAAACAAATACTTTCTTCAAAGTGTAAAAGTAATTTAGGTACTAGGAAAGGAATAAATAAGACTATTAAGGCATAACAAAAGAAAAAGCATGTTTTAGGCTTTGAGGTTAATTGAATCACATTATCTAACTCTATGTTGAAGCTTGATTTCCTGTTTCCCATTCAAACAACACCACTAATCTTTCTGTCACCACACCCTTTCTGTCTGTCCTACAGAGCATATATATTCTAGATACAGAATACTTTTAAATGTCTTGGCAGAAATTATGTCAACAGGAAAGCATTGATGTCCTAGAAAAAGAAGAATTAAAAAAAAAAAAAACACTAATTTTTCTTAACTTTCCAGCCTTCTCCAAATCATTTTTTTGTTTGAGAAAAGTATTTGACCTTAATTAGTACATTGATATAATCCTGTTCTTTCAAGTGGGATTAAAGCTTTGCTAAATTCAAAGCTACTCTGGGAAATGCAAAGATATTTTCATTTAGCAATTACATATAAATAAATGCTTTTTATTAACAAATAATGCTTTTTATTAACAAATAATGCTTTTTATTAACAAATCATATCTTACTATTTTTGGTCACTGTTCACACCTTGGCTCTGAATCCCACTGTAATGACTTAATTGCTGACTAACCTTGGGCAAGTCAGTTAACTAGATTAATTTCTTCCTCTGAATAATAGAAATAATATCGGCTTCTTTAGAGAGTTGCTTCCAAGAGTCAGTAAGATGATATATGGACAAACATTCAATATAGAACCTAGCATAAAGTAATATTCAATAAATTGCTCTATGGGCTTTGTTGTAGGTTGAAGTCTGTAGCTCACAAGATAGCTATCAGAATTTTATGTGCAGTAGAGCAAATCCCCATAGCATAAAAAGAATGTGATCTTCCTCAATCTTCGAGGTATGAGGGCTGTGGGACCCTGTGGGGTCTCTGATAGTATAATGACTAAAATAACAACAATGACATTTATCAAAGAAACAGAATGCTTCTCTGAACCCTTCCAATTTTATTTGCACTCCAAATTTTTTAGAAGAAATAATCGTGAGTTTCATAGGAGTATAATAGAGTTGCATGATAATATAAATTATTTCCTAGAGATAGGTAAATTGCTTCTCTATATCAGTTTGCTTTGAATAGTTCATTAGTCTAGCTAGTTCATTAGCTAAAATTTCTAATTCGTTTCAAATTCTAATTTCAAATTTCAAATTCTAATTCAGTGACCGAGAGGGATAGCATCATTGCATTGAAAGTGACTGTAAGGTAATTGATCAAATCTACCTCCTCTAGGTAGGATTCTTGCTTTTGGCTTGTGAAGTACTATGTTTCAATTCTTGCCCATTTTTTCTGCTTTGGTGATAAAGCTCATGGCAAAGACTGAATGTAACTCACCTTTGAATCTTCCACATCTAGCTTAGCTCCTAGGATATGGATCTTAACACGTGGCAGCTGATCTGAAATGCACCACAGTATATATGTCAGTCTACATCCTTATCCTTTCTCTTGTGACATTGGGACTTTGCGTTGGCACAGGCAAATATGGCATGAAGATAATGCTAAGCCAAATACCACACAGGACAGTCTTTTTTCAACTCATAGGGATCTGGGTTTATCATGCTTTTCTTTCCCTTCTCCCACATAATAGCATATAAGGACTTGTAGGGTTAAATCAGATAGACTTAAATTGGCCCCTCAGCAGCCAGAGAATTGAATTGAATCTCAGTGAGGAAGCTGCTCATGTGGGAAGTGTCATTCCCATGGGATCTCTTGTACAACTGTTCAAATGTTAAACAATATATCTAGGGAAAAGAAAGAATGTGGGAAAAATATAGTAAGTTTTCCTTGTGTGTTTGTGTAATTTTGACTTTTTGGCCGAAAGGAGTAATATGTAATCAATGGTTTCACATTTTTCAGTACTTGGTCCCAAGCCAAATTGAAAAATAGCTCCTCTCCCACTGAGGATCATCCCAAGGCTTTAGTGTCTCCTTTGTGTTGTGAGAACCACATCCCAGGATGTTTCCCTTGTTCTGAAATGGGGACAGTGGACGTGCAGACCTGAGCACTGTGGCCTGGTCATTAACACTCACCAGCTGTCTCAAGACATGAGATCCCAAAATAAAAGTGATGTGAAACATCCCCAGGCCTAAAAAGTCACTCTACTAACACCGGGGCATGAGAGAGGAAAGAACTTTCTGTGACTCTGAGCTATAGTCTAAGTGCCAGAAGAGGAAGGAGCACTTTTCCTGATGGTGTGGCTATAGAACGGGTGTGGAGAGAACAATGAGCTCTGTCTGATCGGCAGCCATCTCCAGAGAGCTGGGTTTGGAGAGCGAATGCATGAGCTGGGCAACTTCGTTTTGCTTCAAAACAGCGTACAGTCTTTGCATGGAGCTTGTCCTTGGAGTCGTTATCAGCCAGAGTTTGCACCAGAAGAAGAATCTACTTCAGACAGAAGTATTTCATTCCATTATTATTTTCCCATCTGAATTTAGGTCAGGAGATAGGTTAATTTTTTATGAGAATCAAAACAAAACCCAGATTGGCTATTAGAGTTGTCAAAGTAACCAGGTTGACTGTATCCTTGTCAGGATAATTCTATTGTATAGATTGAACTGCTTTGTTCTTTATAAAAGGAGTAAAGGGTTCAACGAATAACATGACTTGAAATATTCTACCTCCACTTATCCAGATCTTGGGTATATACAAAGAAACATAATACCAATGTTTCCTGTTGATCTTTTTTATTTTTTTTTCCTCAATTAAAATCAAATAAGGCCAGGGCACCTGGGTGGCTCAGTCAGTTAAGCGTCCAACTCTTGGTTTCTTCTCAGGTCATGATCCCAGGGTCATGGGATCCAGCCCCATATCAGGCTCCACACTCAGCACAGGGTCAGCTTGAGATTCCCTCTGCCTTCTCTTCTGTCCCTCCCCCTCATGCATATGCTCTCTTTCTCTCTCTCTTTCTCTCAAATAAATAAATACATCTTCAAAAAAAACCTTAAAAAATAAGTAAATGAATAAAGATAAAATAAGATAAAATTCATCCTGGAAGTAGGTTGGAATTGGAGGCAAGTCCAGAAGCTGAAGCACCTCTGGACTGTAAATATTCAAGAATCACTAGACTGTCTGATTTTTTTCACATACCCAGTCTTGGTATAATACATATTTAAATACATTTTCCCTTAAAAAAAGAAGGGAGCCTGGGTAGTGAGTGTTACAAAAGACTGTGAGCTTAGGAATCAAAGCTGGGTTTGAACCCTAGCTGTGTTACCAGCTAATATGTGATGCTGGTTAAGTAATTTTATCTTCCTGAGCAGAAACCTCCAAGTCAACAAAATTAGGGCAGCACACACATCGCACAGTTGCAAAGAGTCAATGATAATATGTAAGTGAAAGGCCTATGGTGTTATATGTATGTCAGCAACCCGATTAACGTCAATGTCCTTCCTTACTAGGCAACCTGGGTAGTAAACCAGGTTTACTACCTGGCACCTACTTATTATATCTTAAGTTGTGCATATTATATTTTTAACTAGACCATTATTTTGGAATTTCGTTCTCATGAGTCCACCATTTGTTCAAGCAGATTTAGAAGAAAAATAAAGCCTATTATAACATAGAGTCATCCTTCAAAATATGTGATAGCTGCTTCATGAAAACTAAGTGATAGTTAGGGACCCAAAATACAGAAAGGATTACGGTGTACTATCTTCCCACTTGCTCATTGTCCATTCATCATTTAACAAATATTTATTGGTTACCTACAACATGCCAGGCATTGCTCTAGGCACTGATAGAGAAGTGATCCAAAAAGACAATAACCTCTGCTTATGTGAAGCTTATATTTTAGTGCAGCAAATAAATAACCTAATAAATATTATGGCAAAGGTGACATGAGCTTTGGAAAAAGCTAATAGGGTAAGAGAGATGGGATCCTGGGGCAGTGATAAAGTTTGAAATTGTAAACAGGACCCTGTGTGTACTCCTCAGTCAAGTCAAGAAAGCAAGGAGGTGAAAGAGCAAAGTAAATACTAAGAGGAGAGACTTTCAGGACAAGGGAAGGGCAGTGCATAGGCCCTGAGGTAGGATTGCCCCTACTGAGTTTGGGGAGAAGCAAGGAGGCCAGGATGGCTGGCATGGAGTGACAGAGAGGAAGGGCAGGAAGAGAAGAACTCAAGTGTTGAGGGCCAGATCTTATCTGACCTCACAGCTCATTTGTAAGCACTTGGATTCTATTCTGAATGAAATGTGGAGCTGCAGCAGAGTTTTGAGAGGCAGAGTAACATAAACTGACTTATATTTTGACAAGACCCCTCCCGCTGCTCTCATGAATGTCAAATGTAAGGCAGTCAGAATGGAGGCTGACATATGGTTTGGAAGGCTATTGCCATAATTCAAGTGAGAGACGATAATCTATGGGACCAGCGTGTTAGCAGCGAAAGTGGTGAGGGCTGGGTTGAAGTTAGAGGAGCCAACAGACTTCCTGACAGGTTGGAAATAGAGGAGTAAGAAAATGTTCAGGAACTGAAAGGATTCAGAGTTGTCATCAACTGAGATAAATAAGATCACAGCATAGGAGTCTGGGAGATGGGAAGGTAATTTGGGCACACTTGAAATTTTTATTAGATATCCATAGAATCAGCAGATAAACAGTTGAATATACGTCTGGAATTCAAAGAGTAGGTCTAGGCTAGAAATATAAATTTGAACATTGTCATCACAGAGATGGCCCCTGTACTCGGACGGTACACCAAACCCACAACGCATCCCATGATTTTATAGGATTTAAATACAACTAGATTAGCAATCACTATTCTTCTTCTACATCCAGCTATCCTTAAAATAATGCAGCAATTCCTTTTATACAATTGACTCTTTGGGACTTCACCTAAAACTTAGGTTTACTTATATTTAAAACAGCAAAACTGGATGATATCAGTAAGGAAGTGAATGTAGATAAGAAAAGGAATTTAACCAATATTGGGGTTCTCCAAAATTAAGATAAGAAAACGAGGGATTCGTGGGAAATGCTAAGGCAGAAACAGCAGCCAGTGGGGTAAAAGGAAAACCGGGAGAATGTGGTATCCTGAAAGCCAAGAAAAGAAGATGTTCTCAGAAAAAAAGAATGATCAGGAGTGTGAAATGCTGCTGACAGGTCAAACAAAATGAGGCCAGAGAATAAAAGTTGAACTTAACAACATAAAGGTCATTGGTAACTTTTCAAAAACACCATAATAAATTGAAAATGAGAGAAAAAAATCATAATTATAGGTTAAGGGAGACCAACAAAGTTTTGATTTTGGCATTGAGACTTCTCTGACCTTTTTTTTTTAAATATCAAAATCTTTTAAAAATGGATGATGGATAGCCTATTCATTTGTGGTTAAGGAATACATGGAGTTTGTGTTTTAGATATTCTAACACTGAAATGATTAACCCATCACAATTACTCGCCATGCTGCATTAAAATGTCCAAGTATAGACTTTGTATCAGTAACATCATCTTTATTAATATAAAAACCCTTAGTAATTACAACTAATAGTATTTCAAATAAAATTGAATAGAAATTTTGAATATGTCAAAAATATATTTCTAGACCTCAGACAATGGTCCATTCCTTTTTGAGCAATATTAGGCACAAGAACTTCAACTGTTAAATAATATAAATTACATATTGGAGTTCATTAGAAATTAATTTGGCTTCTAATGAGTGTATACTTATAGTGCCATCTACTGTTTGCTAGTAAAATCATAATATCCTGACAAACTGGGATAGAGAAATAAAGTACAAGTTATCTTCTTATTATTATCAGTAATCTCTTCCTGGAAATCAGACATTGTGTATAATAATACTAACTAGGAGAATACATCCAATTATTTCAATGAGGAAAAATTATAACTAACATGTTCCATATCAACCTAAAAGTCAATTTTATAAAATGTAACAAAACTCACTGAAGCATATATATGTATGCACATATGCATACATATGTATACAACAAACTATTATATCAATATGTAAATGCTTAAAACATTACTTTCTGATTACCAAACAATTATCAATATGGTTTTTTGACAAACAGCTGTGTTGCAGGAAGCAACATTTGTTGACCACTGGCATTTTTCAAAAAGTTTTGTAAGTGATTTCAATCTTATTTGGAATGTAACTCCAAATTTTTCCCCCAATCATTTTGTTTAACATGTTATATTTACTATAGAACTGTCTCTAGGATATACTGTTAAATCAAAAAGGTAAAGTAGAGAAAATTGTGTGTAATTTATCCTTCTTCTAGGGAAAGAGAAAGGTTATTACATATTATCATATTATGTATAATAACATAATGATACGTATATATATGTGTGTGTGTTATTTTTAAAATAGATGAATAAAAAAATTAAAAGCATTACCCTATAAAAGAAAGAGGAGATTAGAGCATAGGAAACAAGGATGGAAGCAAGGCTTCCTTTAAATATACCTTGCTTAGTAGCCTCAACTACATAATTATAAATCACAAATAAGAAAAAGAATTCTAATAAATAAAATGAAAAGAATGAAAAGTCAGATTGGGTTTTAGTTGTATGAATAAAAATCATTCCTAGAAAAACACTGTAATGAGACATAAACATATTCTATGAGTTAAGGTATGAAAAGTCATTTTTAGTAAGAAAACATTAAATAGGGAGAGTTTTGGGGGGCGGTCTGCCTGTAAGCTTTGGCACAATGAGGGGAAAGAGGACCACATTCTGTAACTAATGTGTGTTACACAGACTCTTCTCCTCATTTTTGATAGATAATGACCTGACTTGAATTCAAGTATTATCATTAAATTTCAAATATTCATGGTATCAACAAAATTTTATATTCAACGTCTTTTCTCCTTATTCTTTCCTTATTTTAACTTCCTGTGGAATCAACACAAAATATTTTATTCATTTCATAAGCTTAATTTATAGACTAGGATATAAGGCTCTGTGTTTTCATAATAGTAGAAGGTCATTGCATTACTGTTTTGTTTACTTTCCTCTGTGCTTTAAGCACTCTGCATCTGTAAGGAAATCAAAGGTCATCTCATTTGTCAACATTTCAATTATTCTATAAATCATTTACAGAATGGTATGTACATTCTCAGTAAATGCACGTTGAATTGAATTGGTTTCTATTTAAAACTTAACCAAACAAGACTCCTAATTTGGTTGTCTTTTCTTATATTTGATAATCAAATAATTCACACATATTTTTGGCAGGATTTATAAGAAAGGTGTAATCTGGCTACGGGATAAATTCTATATTCCTCCAAGTTATTATCTCATGAATATCAGTTTTGTTCAGTTTACTTTTTATTTTGTATCTCATAAAATTGTCATAGCCAATGACATGAGAATTTTATGATATTGAAGATCTTAAGATTATATACCATAAAAAGAAGAAAATATACAGACATGGTCATTAAACCTCAGTCTTTGGAGTTTTGACCTTTATCCTGGTATTTTATAAAGACACACAAAATACATTTTGAAAACACTAATATAATACTAAAATATAGTGACATTTAAAAATAGACATTTGATGCATTTTTCTGGTATGAGCAATTGTTAAAGTTATTAGTAGTATTCATTTTTTGCACATTCAATTAAAGAGGATGTTTCATTATCTTGGACTTAAGTAAGTCAAGATTAAGTAAACCAGGCCAAAAAAACTTCTTCAAATAATTCAGTGGTTTTCTGTGCTTCATCAGTTTTGTAGGGCCTTAAAACTTTGGAACAGAAGTTATTTTATATATACCCAAACACAAGAGGAAACTTTTTACTCCAATACTTTAACAGACTTGACCAAGTTATCAATACCAGGTTAAGAGCCAGGGCAAAGTGTTGACTTGATGTTAAGCAGATAAAGCCAAAAATAAATATTCAGTTGACACAAGTTCTCTTTCTGATTCTTATAGCAAGAATGAGGAAATTAGCCAATAAAAAAAGGTAATTTTAAAGACTTCGCTATGTCCCTCACTAACATCTTTGAGAATTCAAGAGATAAAAAATTTAAAAATTATAAGAGGAAGAAAAGATATTATTAATAGCTAATTGCTATAGTTTGAGCAGATGAACCTAAGAAAGCAGAATTCCTTACAAAACAAAATAAGCAAACAAAAATCAGCACTTCTTTTTAGAGAAGAAACCTCAAGATATCGGTGTGATTAAAAAGACAAGTTTTCCTCATTAACCTTTTTGGGCAGAAAAAGTTTAAAGAACAACAAAAAGTGTTAAATTGTAATGTATAATAAAGTATGCAAGCACTGTTCACTGCCTACACAAATTTAATTCCCTACTTCTTTCATGCTAACAAAACCCTATTTGAGACTCAGCACAAATGTGGGCATATCCCTAACTCAGGAATAAAACTTGCCCATCTAAGTCAGTGATGGATGAGGAGTGGGGCTACCTATGGATACATGATGGAGTTCTGAGTGGAGGCTTCTGGGAAAGGTTTCTCTTTCCTTAAAAACAAGAAACTGGATGAGACAATCTCTCTGTACTTCTGGATGTGGTACTTAGTTATGATGCCTAGACCTGCCGCAGATATTTTATGAAGAGAGGTAGTCTGAGAAAAAAGACAATGTACTAAGAATTGCAGAGAAGAAAACCTAACTATAAAGAACCTAGTATTTCATGGCATCATTGAACCTTTAGCTACCTCTAAAGCTCTACCTTTAGCCTCTACCTTTAGCCTCCATACCTCTGGACTTCTTGTATGAGGTAATAAACATTTTAATGACTTAAGCCACTTTGAATAGGGTTTTCTACACTTACCAAAAGCATCCTGATACATAAGGCAACAAGAATTTTGAAGCTTCTCCTGGCAGGTAAAATAGATACCTACTTGGGGAGTTATGGAATTGTGGAGAAACATCTTGCAAAATAGCTGGGGTCTGGGAGGAATCCATGAACAAGGAATCGGTAAGCAAGATCCTAAGGATGTTGTCCAGTGGTAACTTCCATATGGAAGGGGTGGCTGGGACCTTCTTGTGTTGGGCACTCTAACAACTTTCTATAACCCCAAATTGTCAATTAAACTCAGGAAATCTACAAAAATCTTGTGCTATTGGAACTTTGAGAAATAAAGAGAAAGAATACCTAATAAGTAGTCATATGTTGTAGAGGAAGGACAGTAAACATCGTAACAAGCTAAAAAGTGTTAAATCTCCTTATAACCTGGTTACCAGGAAAAATATACCCCATCATGCAAATTTTTCAAACATTCAGAAAGGTAGATTCAGGAGCTTTTCAAAAAATTATAGTGAAATGAAATTTAAAGAAATACTAAAAATATTGTATTAGTACACCAAAATTTTAAAAAGACCTTTTCTTTTCTTCTCCTTTCTTTTTTCTTTTCTTTCTTTTTTCAGTGTTCCAAGACTCATTGTTTGTGCACCACACCCAGTGCTCCATGCAATATGTGCCCTCCACAATACCCACCACCAGTCTCACCAACCCCTTACCACTTCCCCTCCAAAACCCTCAGTTTGTTTCTCAGAGTCCACAGTCTCTCTAAAAAGACCTTTGAATATATGTTATATAATATAATATGATAAAGAATATTTATAAATTTATCATACATTATATATCATTATTTATTTATAAATATCCAAGGGCAGAGGTCCCCTTTCCTACACTTTCCCCAAAAGGTTTGCCTTCCTGTCCTGCTTCTCCATTTCCCACCATTGTCTTCCCTATCATGGGAAACCTTTCCCTAAGCCAGCTTCCCCAGATGCCACAGTCTACTTCTTTTGGAAATGGAGATTTCTTAGAACAAAAATAAGTCCACTGGAAACCTGGAAATGAACTGACGGTAAAATGTTTTTCTCCCTTAATTTTTTATCAGTTTCACATGATTCCAACCATCAACTTGAACCACCAAACCTTGACTGGTGTTGCCAACTGTCTTCCTTCCAGGGAGGAATTTTGCAGCTATTTGGCTGAAAGAAAATTATGTGTATTGGTCTGTCCCTCTGTCTGTCTATCTCTCACACTCAGGCTGTGTCTTCTACTACCTTTTTTTAAAGGTTGGGGTGTGTGAAAGAGGAGTGAGAGAGTTTCATTGCCTCAAGGTGAGAGCTCCCTTTTAGTTTCTTCTATATTTCTTCTGAGAGCTTTGGCTTTGGAGGTCTGACCACTAGGCAATGGATTACCTGAGTATAAAACCTGGAGGTGGTAGAAGGTTCCCTAAACAATGGCCTTTTTGTTTCTGGTCAACTGCCTTCCTAAGAAAGAGGAGGTGAGCAGAAGTGAATTGGCTGTTAATTTCTGAGTTTTCCCAAATAAAGTAGAATCCAAGAAGAAAGGAAAAATATATATCTATAATACATACTATTATATATACTATATTATATATATTGTTAATATAGTATATGTAGTATATATTACTAGATTATATAGTATATAATATATAGCATATTATATATAATATATTAAAATATGTATGTGTATTCATTAGGATATGCTACAAATATCTGTTAGCATAACATTTAAATTTAAATCAAGGAATGCATTCATTACATAAGTACTGTATTATGTGATGTGGATAATATAAAGTGAAAGAGGCACAGTTTTTATGTTTTGGGAACAGAGTAATGAGGAAGGCAAACACGTGCATGACATGCACTGATACATGCAAAAAAAAATTTTTTTAAATAGAAGAATCTTAAGAGTGTAGAGAAAGGAGAGATTAAATGAAAATGGATATTTTGAAAGGGCCTCATTAAGCAGAACCTTGAAAGCCAGCCAAGACATCAAACAAATGAGGATGAAGAAATAGACCTACCAGGTAAAGGACAAAAGATACACAATGTTGTGTAATAAGGGAAAGAAGAGTATTTTTAGGAAACAAATAATTTTACATGGGTAGAGAGTCTGGATGCCAATTTATGGAAGGTCAAAGAGATTATTATATGTGTCGATGAAGCCATGGAGGTTTTTGAGGAAAGGAATGAGATGTATTTAAGGAATTTAACTCTAATTCCTAACTAGCTAATAATTAACTGTTAATTCCTAACATAACTCTAATGAATTGGCATTAGATAAGACATCCAAGAATAATAGTCTGCATTAACCAGGTGTGGGGTCCAGGCTAGCATAACAGTGGAAACAAAAAGGAAACAATGAGGTAGGAGAAAATTTGAATATAGAATGACAAAAAGAAGCACAAATATACTTCTAGGTTTTTCAGCTAGATGACCCAAGAGAACTGTGATACCACTGACCAAGATCAGGAACATAGAAGTGTAAAGGGCAGTAATTAAGGGTTTCTTAGGAATATCCATGTAAAGTTGACAATAGGCAGAGGAAAGAATAATCAAAAGAAGAGAAGCCGGAGATAACGATGACAATTTGATAGTAACTCACTGAGATGAAACTGTGAGCACAGATGAACTATAAAGAGGAAGAATGTAAAAGGGGGAGGGGAAGAAGGATAAGGAACGTCTAAATTTAAGATAGAAATAACTTGTTTCAAAACAGTGGCATAAAATTGGCATTTCTGCTTTCCCTTCCTGGAAATCCTCCAAAACCAATGAGGAAAAAAAGAAACAAAAACACGGAAGTTGTTTTTGGCGAAACTAGAATACAGTTAAAACTCCAAACCATAAAGTAGGTGAAAGAGCTTTCAAAAGCAATGAGGATCATCAAGTAGGCAAATGCTCACAAAGAACCAGAGGGGGCTGGAGCAAACGTTGCAGCTGCTGAGCTCAAAAGATTCCAAATAAAAGTACATTTCCCCAAACAGAAGTGCATACCCTGAGGTACAAAAACTTATATCCTGGGTCTGCAACAATAACCAGAAGGAACATGCATTAACTGCAGGAATTCAGTTTGGTTCCAAATATTGGGGCAGGCATCACCAAATGTGGAATCACACAAAGGTGCAGTTTTAATGAAGCAATCTGTCTCTGTAGCAGTGGAAGAGAGATTTTCCACTGTTAAACAAATAAATAAACAAATCTGTGGTTTCCTATCCAGCTATTCTGCCACAAAAACTTGGTGGTCTCCATCTCACTACCATTCCCGCAAATAACTGGGGAAATTATCTATTTCACTGATGAATTTTAAAAAGGAAATGTTCTCAGGAGTCACTTCAAGATACTAGAAGGAGGAGAGGAAGGAGAAGAAAGGGACAGGAAAATCAACCGACAAGTTAAGGATACTAGAATAACGTTATCAAAGACTAAATAAAAAATACCACCAGGTATTTAATATAAATGAGCAAATCTTATGTAAGCAATTGCCTCTACAACACAAGAATAAGGAGCAGAGATCCAACATCTCAAACAAAGATTTGGTGAGGAAATAGATAGCAATAGAATACAAGCTGGGAGATATCAGAAAAGAAGAGAAAACGTAAAATCATGCACAGAACAAAAATGAGTTGGGAAGAAGCACAAGAGAAAATAAGTACTGCTAAATATACAGTTGAGGACATAGAAGATAAAAATAAGGGGAGTGTACAAAATGAAGTGAAAAATGAATAAACAGACTCTTAACTCTAGAGAGCCAACTGATGGTTACCAGAGGGGAGGTGGGTGGGGAAATGGGTTAAATAGGTGATGGGGATGAGGGAGTGTGCTGTTGTGATGAGCCCCACGTGATGTATGGAAGTGCAGAATCATAATACTCCTGAAACTAACATCACACTGTATATTAATTAACTGGAATTTAAAGAGAAAGTTTGCACAATACAAGACAAGGCCCAGGTGGCTTCACTGGTAAATTCTACCAAATTTATACCAGTTCTGCAAAAAACACTTCGAAAAAAAATTAGGAAAGAGGAACACTTCCCAAACCATTGTATGCCACCAACATGACTCTGAAACCATAACCAGACAGAGAAAACTAGAGACCAACATACCTTATGAATATAAACAAAATGCTAGCACATTAGTTTCCCAAGGTTGCTATAACAAATACCACAAACTTAGTGGTTTAAAACAACAGTGATTTATTCTTCCAGAGTTCCAGAGGACAAGTAAGGTGGACATATCACTCCAATCTCTTTCTCTGTGGTCACTCACAGTGCGTTCTCCTATTCCATCTTTAATTTCCTTCTGCAATCCTCTTTTAAGGACACTCGTGATTGTATATAGAGCACATCTAGCTAATCCAGGATAATCTTACCATCTCAAGATCCTTAACTTAATTATATACAAAGTGTTTGCCCTGTAAGGTAACAATCATAGGTTTCATCCAGAAATTATGACATGTATATCTTTTGGGAAGCTATTATCAACCTACTCTAATTAGGACACCATAATTAACTAACAACATAAAAAGAATAATAAAAATGTATACCACAATCTGTGGGATTTATCTCAGATATGCAAGGTTGGTTTGACATCCCCCAAATTCAACCAATGTAACATACTATATTAATAGTATAAAAGATCCAAAAAAAGCACATGATCATTTCAATGGATGCAGAAAAGATATTTGAAGAAAATCTAGCATCCTTTTATCATAAAAACACTCAGCAAACTAGGAATAGAAAAGGATTTTTATACCTGATAAATAAAGGACATCTATAAAAAAGAAGCAGCTAATAGCATACTTCATGATGAAAGAGTGAAAGTTTTCCCACTAAAATCAGACAAGAATGTCCACTGTCACCACTTCTGGTCAACCTAGAGGTTCTAGTGAGGGCAATTAGGCAAGTAAGGAAAGAAAAGCCATCCAGATTGAAAGGGGAGTAGTAAAACTGTTAGCAGATGACAGAACCTTGCATTTAGAAAATCCAAATGAATCCATTAAAAAACTAGTATAGCTGATAAATGAGTAAGCTTGCTTGAATGTTAAGATCATCCCTTTACTCTGATGTTTAGATGTAATTCTTTCAGGTGCTATAACCTTGTGCTGCTTTTCAAGAGGAAGAACTCAGATTCAATTCAAGGGAATTTTCTTATACTAGTTCCATCACGCATGTTTTCACAGCTGCTCACGCACTATCTTCTGCAGCTACAGGGTATAAAGAAGAAAGTCTCAGTCAATTGCATGGCTTCCTCCATCCTTGGGATAATGTCAACATTGTGGGAGGCTTATGTAATGTCAAAATAAGGGTGAAGCATTTGGTCTTCGTTGTCACTGTCAATATATTTTATTAGCTACTGCCACAATTTGCATTTCAGTCTGGTCTTTAGTTGCACATCTGTGTAGGTCACAACTGTGTCCCCTGGTCATGACTAGGAGAACGATGGGCTACGAGCCTGGCTACATCTGATACATACTATCTTTCTCTTTGTCATTTCTGTGCTTCCTCTCTGGACACACTGGAAACTTGGTGAGGCCTTATCAGTTTATTTATTTATCTTTAATTGAACTATAACTGACATATAATATTGTGTGAGCTTAAGGTATATAATGTACATGTTGACTTGATACATTTATATATTGCAATATGACTCTCACTGTAGCTTTATCTAATGCCTCCAAGATGTTACATAATCATCACTTCTTTTTTTGTGGTGAGAATATTTAAGATCTCATCTCTTAAAAATTTAAGGATATAATACAGTATTGTTGACTGTAATCACTAAGCTGTGCACTATATCTCCAGAATTTAGTCATATTCTGTTTATAAGTTTGTGTCCTTGAACAGCATCTCCCCAATTCCCCACTCTGATCCTTTCTACTTTCAAAGTCTTCAAGCTTAGCTGGTGTTTTGCTCGTCTACTGACAATATAGGTCATTAAGAGGATACTGTAAAGGGCAAGTGGCTGGCTCTGTCCATAGAGCATGAAACTCCTGATCTTGTGGTTTTAAGTTCAAGACCCATGCTGGCTACAGAGATTACTTTTTTTAAAAAAAAGTGCACTGTAAAACGCTCCATTTTCCCCATTTTCTGGACTTACTAATGCATTTCAGATCAATTTTATGGAAACTTGTCATTTCTCTTTATGTTTGAAGATATGAATACTGAGTTAAAATGGCTATGTTTTAAGATTTCATTTTTTGTCAGTTGTTAGAAACTCAAACACATTTTCCTAGTATAGTATAAGTGTTAGTGAAAGGAAATGCCAATACATCATGTGTGAAAAGTAAATGCATGAAAATGTATGAAGATTAAGGACAGTTTACATTATCCATTTTATTCTCCATATGTCATATTTAATAATTTACATATAGGTTCTCCTCCATGAAATGTCAAATTTCTTTACAGTTGGAGGTATGTGTGTGTGTGTTTGTGTGTGTGTGTGTTTAATTTATGTAACCCAGGAAATTTATTTTACTCAGAATAGGCCCTCAATAAATGTTTGTTGGTGAAGAGATGGATGACTATATAAATGTATTATGGCCAAAACCATAAAAGTGAAAGAGGTAGTCCTTGTATATTCTGTATATTCTGCCCCCCATCTTTATCAAAAAGAGAAAGAAATTAAATCTTTGAAAAAGGAGAATTTCAGTGTCATTCTCCTGTTCTCATCTGTATCTCAAGCCAACTAGGTAACATAGAACTGTTTGATTTCACAGATAAGAAAGCCCACTTCATGGTGCAAGTGACAGAACACTTGTAAGTAACAGGGAGAGTAGAAAAAAGGAGTTCCTAGATTAATATAACCACATAAAACAAACAAACAAATATAGAGACTACAAGCACCCATGTGGACACTTGGGCGGTTTCCATCATTTGGCTACTATAGATAACACTGCTACAAACATTGGGGTGCATGTATCCCTTTGAATTAATATTTTTGTATTCTTTGTGTAAATACCTAGTAATGCAATAGCTGCATCATACAGTAGTTCTATTTTTAAGGTTTTGAAGAACCTCCATACTCCACACTATTTTCCAGAGTGGCTGCACCGGTTTGCATTCCCACCAACAATGCAAGAGGGTTCCCCTTTTTTCTATCCTCACCAACACACTTCGTTTCTTGGGTTGTTAATTTTAGCCAATCTGACAGGTGTGAGGTAATATTTCACTGTAGTTTTGATTTGCATTTCCCTAATGATGAGTGATGTTGAGCATCTCATTATGTGTTTGTTGTTCATCTGGATGTCTTCTTTGGAAAAATGTCTATTCGTGTCTTCTGCCCATTTTTTTAACTGGATTATTCATTTTGGGAGTATTGAGTTTTATAAGGTCTTTATATATTTTGGATACTGATCCTTTATTGGGTAGGCCATTTGAAAATATCTTCTCCCATTCTGTAGATTGCTTTTTTAGGTCTGTTGATTGTTTCCTTTGCTGTGTGGAAGCTTTCTGTTTTGATGCAGTCCAAATAGTTTATTTTTACTTTTGTTTCCCTTGCCTCAGAAGACCTATCTAGAAAAAATTTGCTATAGCTGGTGTTAGAGAAATTACTGCCTGTGATTTCTTCAAGGACTTTTATGGTTTCAGATCTCACATATTGGTCTTTAATCCATTTTGAGTTTATTTTTGTGCATGGTGAAAGAGAATGGTTCACTTTCATTCTTCTGCATGTTGTTATCTTGTTTTCCCAAGACTATTTGTTAGAAGAGACTGTCTTTTTCCCATTGGATATTCTTTCCTGCTTTGTTGAAGATTAATTGATCATATAATTGTGGGTTCATTTCTGGGTTTTCTATTCTGTCCTACTGACCTTTGTATAGTATCATGCTGTTTTGATTACTACAGCTTTGTAGTATAACTTGAAGCCTGGAATTGTGATGCCTTCCACTTTGCTTTTCTTTTTCAAGATTGCTTTGACTATTCAAGATCTTCTGTGGTTCCATACAAGTTTTAGAATTGCTTGTTCCAGCTCTATGAAAAATGCTGGGCTTATTTTGATATGGATTGCATTAAATGTGTAGATTGCTTTAGGTATAGTATAGACTTTTTTTTTGAAGTTCAAAATGTTTATTTTTTATTTTTTTCTTTACCATGTCCTCAATTAAATTTCTTCTTTTAAAAAATAATTTTATTTATAAATTTGAACTAAGTTAATTGAAAGAGACTTGTCTTGAAAATAACTTAGAAATAATTATATTCTAAATTTTTAAAAAAGAAATGTTATGGTAACAATTATTTTAAGATTTCTAGTAGATTGGCTGATGGTGATTGTTAACACAATAGTTAATCCATTTGTATTTTTAGTAGGTATTATCATAAAAATAATTAAAAGGTCTTACATTCAGATTTTCTGAGAATTATTAAAAATACTGTTATGCTGAAAAGAAATTAAAAAAATTTTTTAAAAAGATAAAATTCCCTTAAAAAACTTGAAAAATAAAAATAAAAATACAAGTCTTTGTAAAAAACAACAAAAAAAGAAATTCAAAGGTGACTTGTTATTCCATTGCTTTTATTAATCATGGTATTGAGCTTATTGCTTGGATCTAAATTTAAACTACTCCATGTTTTAGATTTGGGTAGGGGTTTTAACTGACTTTTTAGAGAATTATTATGACACACAAAACTATTTTTAATAATTCTCAGTATAGACATTTTTAAAATATTTGTTCTTCCAATATATGAACATAGAATGTCTTTCCATTTTTTGTGTCATCTTCAATTTCTTTCATCAGTGTTTTATAGTTTTCAGAGTACAGGTCTTTCCCCTCTTGGTTAGGTTTATTCCTAGGCATATTATCATTTTTGGTACAATTATAAATGGCACTGATTCCTTAATTTCTTTATCTGCTGCTTCATTATTGGTGTATAGAAATGCAACTGATTTCTGTACATTGATTTTGTATCCTGCAACCTTATTAAATTCATGTATCAGTTCTAGCAGTTTTTTGGTGGAGTCTTTTGGGTTTTCTATATAGAGTATCATGTCATCTCCAAATAGTGAAGTTTGACTTCTTCCTTGCTGATTTGGATGTGTTTTATTTCTTTTGTTGTCTGAGTGTTGTGGCTAGGAGTTCCAGTACTATGGTGAATAAAAGTGGTGAGAGTGGACATCCCTCTCTAGATCCTAAGGAAAAGCTCTCAGTTTTTCCCCATTGAGGATGATATTAGCTGCGTCTTTTGAAAATGGCCTTTATTATGTTGAGGCACATTCCCCCTAAATCTATTTTGTTGATGGTTTTTATTATGAATGGATATTGTTATTTTATCAAATGCTTTTCCTGCATCTATTAAAATGATCATATGGTTCTTATGCTTTCCTTTATTAATGTGGTGTGTCACATTGATTGATTTGTGAATATTGAACCACACTCGCAACCCGAGAATAAATCCCACTGTTTGTGGCAAATGATTCTTTTAATGTACTGTTGGATTTTATTTGCTAGTTTTTTATAGAGAACTTTTGTATCTATGTTCATCAGGGATATTAGTCTGTAGTGGAGTCTTTATCTGGTTTTCATATCAGGGTAATGTTGGCCTTATAGAATGAATTCTTTAGAACAGTTTGAGAAGAATAGGTAGTAACTCTTTCTTAAATGTTTGATAGACTTCACCTGTGAAGCCATCTGGTCCTGGACTTTTGTTTATTGGGAGAGTATTTACCACTGATTCAATTTCTTTGCTGGTTATCAGTTTGTTCAAATTTTCTATTTCTTCCTGTTTCAGTTTTCATAGTTCATATGTCTCTAAGAATTTATCTATTTCTTCCAGGTTTTCCAATTTGTTGGCCTATAGTTTTTCACAATATTCTTTCATAATTCTTTGCATATCAGTTGTTATTTCTCCTCTTTCATTTGTGATTTTACTTATTTGGGTCCTTTCTCTTTTCCTTTTGATATGTCTGGCTAATGGTTTATCAATTTTATTAATTTTTTCAAAAAACAATCTCCTGGTTTCATTGATCTGTTCTATTATATTTTTAGTTTCTGTATTATTTATTTCCACTTTAATCTTTATTATTTCCCTTCTTCTTCTGTCTTTAGGCTTTATTTGTGGCTCTTTTTCTATCTCCTTTAGGTGTAAGGAGCTTCTTCATTAAGTAGTCCTGTATTGCTATATACTTCCCTCCTAGGACCACTTTAAGTGTATCTCAAAAGTTTTGGACCATTGTGTTTTCATTTTCATTTGTTTCCATATAATTTCTTAATTTCTTCTTTTATTTCCCGGTTGAGCTATTCATTGTTTAGTAGCATGTTTTTTAACCTCCATGTATTTGTGATCTTTGCAGATTTTTTCTTGTGGTTGACTTCTAGTTTCATGGCATTTTAGTCAGAAAAGGTTCATGGTGTGACTTCGATGTTCTTGAATTTGTTGAGGCCTGTTTTGTGGCCTAATATATGATCTATTCTGGAGAATGTCCCATGTGCACTTGAAAAGAATGTTATTCTGCTGCCTTATAATGAAATGTTCTGAATATATCTGTTAAGTCCATTTGGTCCACTGTGTGCCTCAGAGCCATTGTTTCCTTGTTCTACTTAGGTGATTTGTCCATTGATATAAGTCCCCTACTATTATTGTATTATTATCAATTAGTTCCTTTATGTTTGTTATTAGTTGTTTTATGTATTTGGGTACTCCCATGTTGGATGCATAAATATTTACAATTGTTAGATCTTCTTGTTGGACTCCCCTTTTATTATTATATCCTCCCCTTCTTTGTCTCTTGCTATAGTCTTTGGTTTAAAGTCTAATTTGTCTGAAAGAAGCATTGCTACTCCAGCTTTCTTTTGATGTCCATTCATATGATAAATGTTTCTCCATTCCCTCACTTTTTATGTGCAGGTGTTATTAGGTCTAAAATGACTCTTTAGGTCATACAAGTGGCCCAGTCTGTTGAGCATCTGACTCTTGATGTCCACTCAGGTCATGATTTCAGGGTGGTGAGATTGAACCCCATGTCAAGCTCCACAACCTGCAGGGAATCTGCTTTCCCTCCCTCTTCTTCTCCCCCTCACTCCACTTGTGTGCTTATTCCATCTTTCTCTCTCTCTCTCAAAAATAAATAAAATATTTAAAATAAAAAAATAAAATAAGTCCCTTGTAGGCAACATATAGATGGGTGTTGGGGTTTTTTTATCCATTCTGACACACTGTCTTTGATTGGAACATTTAATCCATTTACATTCAGACTAATTATTGATAGATATGTATTTATGGCCATTTTATTACTTGTTTGTTATTGTTTCTGGAGATTTTCTGTGTTCCTTTATTGTCTTTTTCACTTTTCCTTTCCACTCAATGAATCCCCTTTAATATTTCTTGGAGGGCTGAACTAGTGGTCACAAATTCCTTTAGTTTTTGTTTGTCTTAGAAAAATCTTTATATCCCCATATCCTGAATGATAGCCTTGTTGGATAGAATATTGTTGGCTGCAGATTTTTCCCATTTAGCACTTTGAATATATCATGTCACTCCCTTCTGGCTTGCCAAGTTTCTGTGGCGAGATCTGCAGCTAACCTAATGGGTCTTTCCTTGTAAGTTAGGGATTTCTTTTCCCTTGCTGTTTTAAGGATTTTTTCCTTATCTCTATTTTATAGATTTTACTACCATATATCTTGGTGTTAGCCTGCTTTTGTTGACTTTGATGGGAGTTCTCTGTGCCTACTGGATCTGGATGTCTGTTTCCTTCCCCAGTTTAGGGAAGTTTTCAGCTATTATTTCCTCAATATATTTTCTGCCCCCTTTTCTCTCCCTTCTTTTGGAACTCCTATAATATACATGTTATTATGTTAATGTAGTCACTGATTTACTTAAGTGCATTCTTGTGTTCCATAATTCTTCTTTCTTTTTGGTTTGTTGTCATTATTTTCCATTTTTATCTCCTATGTCATTTATTCATTCCTCTATTTCTTCCATCCTTGTGTTCATTGCAGAAAATCTGTTTCAATCTCAGTTACTGTACTTTCCATTTCTGACTGATTGTTTTTTAACTCTTCATCTTTGCAGTAAGGGCTTGCCTGCAGCCTTCCATTCTTTTCTCAAGCCCAGTGAGTATCCTTATGACTGTTGCTTTAAATTCTCCATCAGGCATGTTACTTTTATCTCTTCAGCTTAGATCTCTGGCCATGGCTTTATCTTGTACTTTCATGTGGAATGAATTCCTCCATATTAGCATTTTGTTAAGTTTCTGTCTCCTTCTGTGTGTTAGAAAAGCCCACTATGTTTTCTGCTCCTGAGAAGAAGGGCTTTATGAGGAAGAGATCATATAGTGTCCAGGACCTGGCACTTCAGGCTCTCTGGAGTGTACTGTGTGAACTCTGCTCCTGTGTTTTGGCTGGTCTGTCTTTCAGGCCAGTAATCTGTAGAGGTTTTCCTTGTCTGCAATGAACAATGTTTGGTCCTTGGCCAGAATGTAGTTTTAAGTAGATGTGCTCTGGTCTGTTTGTGAAATGAGACCTGACACCAACTGCATGAGAACTGAAGCCCTGCAGAACTCTGGTGTCAGGAAACACGGTTGGGCAGGGGTTTTTGCTGGTCTTCTGTGGAAAATGTCTGGTGGGCTGGGACTAAGACTAGCCTGACTGAGCAGGAAAGTACTACCAGAGGGCAGGGGTGTGGGACTTGGTGTAAGCAGGTTAGTGGTGTAACCACTTGGTGACATCAGCCGCTGGTGTCAGCACTGTGCTGCTTACTGCAGATAGCTCTGTGGGTACGCTGAAGGGCGGAGGAGGGAAATGGCACCAGCCAGCTCCCTTTTCCCCAGAGGGGGGTCTCCACACACTGATTCACAGGGAAGCACTCTGAGAAGAGCAAATAATCTCCCTGCTCTGTGTCCCAGACATTTTTCAGATGACTGTTTCCATACTGTTGGCCTCCAGGTTGTTTGCCTGCCTTCTCTCTGGGAGCAGCACAGTGCCCTCCAGGCTCCATCCCACCCAAGCCTGCTGACCTTTAAAACTCCAAGTTTTAGGAAAGCAGGGGCCTACCCTGGTTTTCTGAGAGAGAGTCTCACTGTGCTGGGACTGAAGCTAGCTTGACTGAGAAGGGCAGTCACTCCAGAGCACAGAGGTGTGGGACTTGGTATAAGCAAGTTAGGCAAATGGTTCTTGGCTGAGCTGCATTCCTGCAGGCAGTTCTATGTGTATGCTGAGGGGCAAGGGAGGGAAATGGTGCCACTGGCTCCTTTGTCCCAGGGATGCTTCTCCTGAACTCTGCCTCTCAGGGACACGACAAGAAGAGTGAATAATCTCCCCACTGTGTGTCCTGAGTGTTCCTCAAATTGCTGTTTTCCCTCCATCTGACCCTGGGCTCTTTGCCTGTCTTCTCTCTAGGTCATGCAGGAGAGAGGGCAGTGCAAAGCAGGGCAGTGTCCTCAAAGCTTTATCCCAACCAAGCCCTCCGACCTTTAAAACTCCAGTTTTCAAGCCCTGGTGGTTGCAAGAAATCACAAAAATCAACCCCTCCAATGGCTTTGGGGAAGTGTTCCCCAGTGCACTCCTCTTCCTGATGCAGGCATGCACCTTTCTTAATGACCAGGGCTCCCTCCTCTCTGTAGAACCCATGATTCACCTCTCCCCAAACCATATTTCTGAACATCCTACCTTCTCCAGTATGGTTTCTCCTCTCCCTTTAGTTATGGATTTTGTTCTGTCAGGCTTCAGGTTGATTTCTGGGGTATTAACAATGATGTGATAGATATCTAGTTGTGTTCAAGAGATGAGAAGCCTAGGAGCCTTCTCCTATGCTGCCATCCTAGCTAGTATACTAGTACATTTTACCTTTAGAACGTCTGCAGCAAAGGCCTCACATTCAGTCCTGGGAGCAGTGTTAATAAATTCTGGAAAACAATTTGACTATATGTATCAGGATTCTTAAAAACTCTGTGAAGACCCTTCAGTTATCCAAGTTTCTCCCTATAGATGAGGTAACAGAAATGATAGTTCAAACTTTCTGCCTTTCCTCCCTCATGCATGAACTCATCCTTCCATTAGTGTCCCTCAGGTCTTTCTCGGAGTCTTCAGAAATGTCCACTATTTATCCAAACAAGTCCTATCCCATCAATGACATTACTGGTTCTCCTGACACCATGCCCCCCACCAACTAACCCCCCATCATGGACTCTGTAGGTTTTCTCTGTTGTACCCAGAATAGCCACTAACAAATCTAGTAGGAAGCTCTTAACCTAGAAGCAGGGCTAGCCCTCTACTTCCCCTGCTCTGTGTCATACTTTCTCACCCAGAGCCTCAAGCATTAATGTTTCTTCCCTCATCCTTCACAATCTTCCTCATGATGACAGCCCTTTCAGCTTCCTTTAATAACTCCTTTTATAGGACCCAGGTGCCATCCCATTAGGCCTGGCAGAAGACAGACACCACATTGTCCTTTCCACTTTCCCACTCTTGCCCAAATACTCAAAATTTACTCACTGTGTTAATTTCCTATTGCCACTATAACAAAATGACTTCAGATTTAATGGCTTAAGATAACTCGAATTTATTATCTGACATTTCTAGTCATCAAAAGTCTAAAATCAGTCTTATTGGGTTAAAATCAAGACATCTGCAGACCTTCATTCCTTTTGGAGGAATCATTCATTCCTTTTGGAGGCTCTAGGGGAGAATCATTTCCTTGACTTTCTCATATTCTAGAAGTTGCCTGCTTTCCTTGGCCCATGGACCCTTGTTCTGTCTCCAAAGACAGCAGTGTAGCATTTTCTCTCTGACTTCTCCTTCTATTCTTTTATCTTCTCTTTTTGACTCTAACACATGCCTCCCTCTCCTTAGAACTCTTGTGATTATATTGACCCCACCATTAATTGCACCTGCAAAGCCTCTTTTCCCCATGTATCATAGTCATAGTTTTGGGGGTTAGGGCTTGGCTTTGGCAAGCTTATATTTGAAGCTGCAGAAGGTGTTTACAGTGGAGCACAAAGAGCACAGTAAACATCTTAAATATGCTCTAACTTTAGCTCATCCAGCCCATGCTATTCACCTTTTCTACTCAACATTTCATCTTTTCTACTCAACGAACTTCTTGAGGCATTGTGCATTAAAAAAAAAAAAAGTACTAGGAATCTTCTTGTAGAATATGAAAAACTGTGCCAGCTCATAAACTTTCTTCTCTGATACATAAATATTTCAATAACTCCACTTATTGGCCCTTTACTATGTGCTATCCTTTATGTTAAATGCTTTTTATACATTGTGACTTAGTCCTCAAAATAATCTTATGATGTGGTCATTATTATGATCAAACCTATGAGACAGATAAGAAAATTTAGACTCATAGAAGGTAAGTAATTTCCCAAGGTCCATCTAATAAGTGGTAAAGGGAAGATCTGAACACACAGACCCAGAGCACAAAATATGATAAGGTGTTCTCTGAAGAATCTTTCAATCTTGTGCAAGTATCTTCTGCACCCTGCCCTCATCACAATGTAGTAGTTGGAGAAATAGGCAATGTGTTAACTTGATCATTCTGGTATTTCTGGCTTCCTTCTAGGGTTGGAGACTCCTATATGCTTGAAAGAAATGTGCTGCTCAGTCCCCTGTCCATGCAGAACAGAAGCAGTGCACATGACCAGGACACTGGGCAACTTTGTGACATCCCCTGTAAATTACTCAGCTTTATCAATAGCCTCCTTTACCCCATCATGGACTACTGCAAGAATGGGACTGGACCTATAGTCTGGTTCTTTTTCCTAGGAACTCCTCTATATAAAAGAAGTGACTGTGTTGAAGAAATATTTGTTGCTAGATGCTATCTATTTTGAGTTCCGGTGTCCTCTCTGTTCTTTCCTTCCCCCAGCAAGTCAGACTTTAACTACTAAATCAGCGTTTAACTACTCAATCATATATTTATGATTGAGATATATATCTCATTCCAGACTGGTTCTCACAGCTTAGGGGTTTGAATCCAGCTTGGAGTGTTTGAGATTCTGCATTCAAATCTCCCCTTGTCCACTTGCCAGCTGTAGGACTTTGAACAGAAGTTACAGTTACTTGGAGAGCTAAGTAAGGATCAGTTTTATTAGCTTCAATCAGAAGTGATGTTAAGTGGTCAAGGGTCAATAAAGATGAAATGAAATAGTGCATGCAAAGACTCAGCAGTCTTCATGACACACAAGTTCTCAATAAATGTTAACTATGATTATGAATACATTCCTGTAGAAAATGGCCATTTTCCACTAACATCAAAGTGGTGGGCATTTTTAATTCACCACACTGCAGAGTGTTGTTCTAGAAGATTCTCCTTCCTGTGTTAGACGGAAACTTCCTTTATTTTGTTGGACTTAAATCTGGTCTTTGAAGGGCCAATTCCACAACTTTATGGAACACTAAATCCCGGTAACTTCCTGAACCACCCTGACATGCTCTGTAACAGAAGATGGCACCTTTGTCAGTTACAGTTGAATTTGCTTCCCCCACATTTAGTTCTATGCCAGTCACAGAACAATGGTTGTGTGTGCCTATAAAGCCTGCCCAGGGGTTCTCTAATTGTGAACAGGTCTTTATCAGATTTTTTTAATACCCCAAGTAGCTGTACTACCTCCAGGCCACACCCTGTCAACTCTTCTGACAGAGTTCTTTTTTTTTTCTTTTTTTAAGATTTTATTTACTTGACAGGGAGATACAGAGTGAGAGAGGGAACTTGAGCTGTGGGAGTGGTAGAGGAAGAAGCAGGCTTCCCACTGAGCAGGGAGCCCAATGTGGGGCTTGACTCAGGACCCTGGGATCATGACCTGAGCTGAAGGCAGACACTTAACGACTGAGCCACCCAGGCACCCCTTCCCACAGAGTTCTAAGACTGAAGTAGCTAAAGGCCCTCCCAGCTCTGAGCTCAGTATTCTGAGGCACCTCCCTTTCTTTTTCCTCCTAAATCATTATCAGTTAGAATTTGACAGGGTGAGGCCAATAAGGGTCCAGTGAGTCCTTCAAGTCTTACAAATTATAATAATCTAAGGTTCCACAGTGACATTTCCCTGAAGATTAACCTTTCTCTCACTTGCTCCACTGGCGTTTTCGGGTTTATTTTCTGCAGTTCCTTTCCTCCCTGCTTTCTGGATTAATTTCTCTAGCATTAACAAATACATGTTGTTTTATTTTTAAATCACTTATTTTGATATAAAAATGGGTGTGTTTTCAAAAATGGGTATGTTCATCCTAGGTTTCAAATGTCAATTCAAATCTTAATAATTATAAGGTCACAAACACCAAGCCATTAACAATTTTGTTTACTGTGGAAGCCCTCTTATTCAGGATTCTTTCACTCTGTTTATTATCTCTGCTTGAGGGATGTGTATCTTGAGTTATGTGCCAAGAATAGGGTCTGGCCATTGTTGAAATTTCATCCCTTCAGGAACTGTCATCACACTATCTGGGAATACGTATGACTTGGGGACCATGTTTGTTCCATCATGGGATTGAGAAAATTCTATCAATTGATTGTCTATTTAGAAGTTATTAATCTAGCCTTCTGGGGATCTTTCCCAGAAATCAGGTCAGGGTGGACTCCCTCCTCCTCTCTCCAACAGATTAAAAAAGAAATCTTTTTTAATCTGTTGGAGAGAGGAGGAGGGAGTGAGGAAAGAAAGAATGGGGAGGAAGGAGGGAGGAAGGAAGGCCCAACTCCTAGATTACAGTGATTTTAAAGTTATGGCCATAAATTCTTTGATGTGCCACCCCCCCAAAAGTAAAGCCCAATTTCTCTCTCCTTGATTGTGGGCTGGACTTAGTGACTCACTTTTAACAAATAGAATGGAACAAAAGTCACAGTGTGCAATATTGACACTGGTTTCCATCTTGGCTGCTCTACTTCTCACTCTCTCTTGAATCACTTGCACTGGGGAAACTGGTTGCCATACTGTGAGCTGTACCATGGAGAGACCCATATGGCAAGGAACTGAAGGAGGTCTTTGGTCAATAGCCAACAAAGACCTGAGGCCATTGGTCCAATAGTCACACAGAATTGAAGCCTGTCAACAGCCATGGTGGTAAACCATCTTGGAATTGGATTCTCTAGTTCTTATCAAGCCCTGAGATGACTGTGGCTCCATCTGAGATGTTGACAGAAACCTCATGAGAAACTTGGAGCCAGAATCACCAGTGCTCTTTGACCCTCAGAAACTGTGAGATGTAAGTATTTGTAGTTTTGAGCTGCTATATTTTAGGGTAATTTATTTATTTATTCATTTAAAAAGATGTTATTTATTTATTAGAGAGAGAGAGAGAGGGTGAGAGAGGGAACACAAGCAGGGGGAGTGGGAGAGGGAGAAGCAGGCTTCCAATTGAGCAGGGAGCCCGATGTGAGACTCAATCCCAGGACCCTGGGATTATGACCTGAACTGAAAGCAGACGCTTAACAACTGAGCCACCCAGGCGCCCTAGGGTAATTTATTTTACAGCAAGAGATTACTTAAACATAACTAGTAAATGTTGCCAGCATACCCAGATAGCACAGAAATTTAATTTGGATTTAAAGAAAATAATCAGTACATTTTGATCAAGTAATTACATTTCTGGAACTCTGTTTCAGGAGCTATCAGCTACATAATTAAAAATTTATATGCAAAGATATTAGGGATTGTTACCTTATATAAAACTGATCAGCAATGAGAATTGTGAAATAAATTATATTCTGTCAATTTAAAGTAATTTTAGGGGTGCCTGGGTGGCTCAGTTGGTTGAGCGGCAGCTCTTGATTTCAGCTCACGTCATGATCTCAGGGTCCTGGGATGGAGCCCCACATGAGGCCCTGTGCTCAGCGGGGAATCTGCTTCAGGATTCTCTCTGCCCCTCTCCCCCCTTGCTCACTCTCTCTCTCTCAAATAAATAAATCTAAAGAAAAAGTGATTTTAAACAATGTTTAACAGTAAGTTTAAAGAATTTGTAAAGCAATATAAACAAAAAAGAATATAAAGTTGTATTTATATTGTAATTATAACTCTATAGAAGTCTATACTTTAAAAATCAAGCTACAAAGTGTTATCTTTGCTCTAGCAATAGAGGTAAAGTATTCCAGGGATGTAGGTCTTTAACAACTGCAAATGTAAGTGCCAGCCAGGACTTTCATTTTCATGGGCACATGTAAGTCACCCCTTGTGACTCAAAGAAATACAAAAGTAAAGGGGAATTCATCCTGGACTGGGATTCTTGCAACCCTGCCTGGAGATGGACAGACTGCTAGATTCAGACGTTGGTATGAGTTCATTCCTACCCACTTGCTGGCGAGATTAAACAACACTAAAAAATTGTGATGGTGTATGTTACCATTCACCACTCTTCTATTATTGGCTAGATTCTGGGCTAGGCACATTTATAGTATCTCAATTAATTCCAGCATTTAAAAAAAATGGTCCCACCTAAGCCAGAACTGAAATTTATACGTGGCTGTCAGATGGTGCCACACAATACCCCCCCCCTTTTTTTTTTTTACTACTTTTATTTAGGTTAAACTAACCTACATAGTGACGGAAGCATCTGCTAAATGAACTCAACCAGTGTCTGAGGTGGGGGTTAAGTTACAAACACCTCCCTGGGCCTGAGGGTTCCTGCCAAGAGCTGACTAACACCTGGGGTAGTAGGGCCCCTGAAACAAAATTTAACAGAAGGAAAGAATGAGTCTGGAGTGAAGATCTTGGATTCTTGTACAGTCCCCATGAAATGTTACCTTACATGGCAAAGACTTTGCAGGTGTGATTAAATTAGACTGTGGAGATAAGAAGATTATCAAGGATTATCCCAGGGACCCAAATTTCAACCACAAGTGTTCTGATAAGAAGGAGGTAGAGAAAGATTACAAAGAGATTACAAAGAGGAGAGGAGAAGACAGTACAACCATGGAGGCAGAGTTTGGAGAGATGCAGCCACAAGACAAAGAATTTAAGCTGTCACCCAATCCCATGATACAGGCTTTACTTTTTGATTAAAGGATACAAGTTATTAGGGCAAACATTTGGATTGTTAATCGGCAGAGCCTGGCTACAAATCTTCAAGTAAAGCTGTTCCTTCCTTTTGGAACAGAACCACCCCCCCCCCCAAAATAAAAATAATAAATAATAAAACATAAATAAATACAAAAATAAATAAACTTTAAAATCTGTTTTGTGTATACTAGTAAATTTTGACGTAAAGATATTTTTCATTCCTATGTAAAAAAAAGAATAAACAGAACTCTTTATTTAAAAAAAAAAAAAAAAAGGCAAGCTGCCTTCAGAAACTAGAAAAAGCAAAGAATGGTTTTTCTCCTTGAGCTTCCAGAGGGAGCCTCCAGAGGGAGCCTTGTCCTGCTGACACCATGTTTTTAGCCCAGAGATACTGACTTCAGATGTTGGGCCTCTAGAATTGTGAGAGAATAAATTTCTGTTGCTTGAAGCTACCAGGTTAGTGGTAATTTATTATAGCAGCCACAGAATACTGATATACTGGTTTTGTTAAAGACTTTTGTGTCTATATTCATATGGGATATTGCTCTGTAATTTTCTTATGATAATCTTGTCTGGCTTGGGGATCACATTAAGTCACACACCTGAACCTGTGTCCATGAAGCTCATCTTCTGTTCTGTTACCAGCCAAAGCCAGTCCTGCCACCTAAAGTTAGATCACATCCCCTGTGGTCTACTAAAGGAAAGGCAATGAGTCTTTCCTCTTTCTTTTGCATCAACAGTTTCTCTTTTTCCAACTCTCCTTATCACCATACAAAGATGCTATTATTTCCCACCTCTTAATTTAAGAAATAAAATCCTTTTTTGGTTCTGTTTAACCTTTCCATTACTGGCCCTTTCCTCTTCTGTCCTTAGGTCAAATCTCTTTAGTTGCCTATACTCACAATCTCCACCTCCCCTCCTCCCATGCCCTCTTTCATCCACTCCTGTCGGGGGTTTGCCATCACCAAGCCGGTAGGTTTGCTGATCTTAACATTACTAATGATGCCACATTGCTAAACAAAACAGTCTCTGTTTATATGGCCATCATAGCATTTGATACAACTGACTTCAGGCTTCAACATGGGTTTCCCTTCTCAATTTGGGCGATTCTGTCTCTTTTATTGTCTCCTCTTCAGGTCTGAATCCCTACATGGTAGAGGTCTTCCAGGCTCAGTCTTTGGATGTCTTGTCCACCAACTTTCCATTTTAGCTGATATCCTCTGGTTCCTCTAGATCCTCCTCTTTTCATATGTCATCTAGTGTGTCATATGTCATCTAGTATTATTGCTTCGTATATTATCTGTATGCTGATGATTCCAAAGTTACACTTATCTCTTAGACCTCTCCTGTGAACTCCAGGCCATTTATTCAAAGCCCACTTTTATATCTCTTGAATGTCTGATATGTGTTTCATACATGACATGTGCAAAACAGAATTCCTAGTTCGGTCCTGTAAACTGTTCCTTTTGTAGTCTTTTCCATCTCAGTTAATGGCAGCTCCCTTCTGGTAAGGGTCACGCCAAACTTCCTGTTGTCTGTCAGCAAATCCTATTAGTTATACTTTCAAAATGTATTCAGATATTGAGCACTTTCATCATCTTCAGTGTATCTTTCCGGTGCCCAGAAAAGAACCTGATGCACAGTCATCATGCACTAATGATTTGTTGAAAGAACAAAAGAAGTCAGTTATGTTGTATCCCTGCTCTCTATAACTTCCTTGACAAAGCTTGGCCCACAACACCTTTCTGTGCTGTAATCTGGTCTACCTGTTCCTCTCTATTCTCATGGTTTGCCACTAACTAACAAGTATCATGTGCCCAATTATAGCAGCCCACGTCAAGCATTCCGGTTTATCATGCTGCTTCATTCCTCTGTGCTTCCCACAATGCTGTTCCCTCAGACTAGAACATTCTTACACTTTTACAGTATTTAAAGCGTTATCTCAGCCAACAGAAATGTCATTCTCACCTATAGACTTCTCCCTTGTGCTGGCCTATCTCAGCACATGCATTTCCATCCTGACACAAACTACACTCCACGGAGTTTGCCTGTTTTCCCCTCAGAATTCTACACCTTGCATCTTGGTCATCTCCTGGTATCCCTAACATGTACCACAGCCCCCAGCGTATGGAATGTAATGAACGAAACAAGCGAATGAATGAAAAGATTCCTCTATGCATTGAGTATGTTCATATACAGAATCATGAAACAAGAGTTAATGTGAAAATATAGTCTCTCACTATAAATACGAATGAATTATTATTTGGCAGCAACACTTCACACTCATCTCTAAAGGAAGGATGAATCCGATATTTGCTTTGAGGGTGGTTTATTTTTATTCCTTCAAACTAATCCAAAGACAAGCTAACATTTTTTTTTCTTGGCACAGTCATTCTTTCTCTCTAAAAAAAAAAAATTATTGTGATAAGAACATTTAACATGAGGTGTATTGTCTTAAAATTTTAAGTGTGTGATTATTGTTGACTATAGGTACAATGTTGTACAGCAGATCCCTAGAGTTAATTCATTTTGCTTAACTGAGACTTTATGCTCATTGATTACAGTGAAGAAGAATACATTAAATAAGTATACTCTGATTTTACTGAAAGAACATTTATCAAAATTTCATGTGCCATATTTGGAACTAGATGGATTATTTTCCACTTTTATTACCATCCTCTCTCTCTCTCTCTCAGTGTCTCCTTCTCTCTCCAGATTGAAATCAGCCAGTTCTTAAGTCAAACCAAAATTGTGCAAAGAATACAAAATGCTTTCTTATCATAAGATTGCAACTATAAACAAAAATATGTGTGGGTAGAGACTGGAAAAGTAATAAAAAATGCAGCTCACTGACATTTACTGAACACATACTCTGACCCACACATTGTTCTAGATGCGATTACAAAGAAGGAACAGTACTTCTGGAGCAGATCTCACAGCATTTACGCAAATCACTATAATCTCTTTGATAAGTAACATTGGTAGCACTTGCTCTGTCCCCAGCTTGAAGGACACCATTGTGCCCTGGAGTCCTTCCACTGAGGTGTTGGTGACCCAATAGGGTTTATGGGTCTCTAGGGAATCACTGTGGAGAATGGCAACTGTATTATTAGGGAGAACTAAGGCTGTTACTGAGGTAGAAAGGAAAAAAGATTTGGTGTGTAAGAAGCAGTAGATGTCCTTCTTACATGGTTGCCACAAAAAATCAGTGTTGGTGTCTCTGAAGCACAGTAAATGCAAGATTTCTATTCAAAGAGCCCGTAGGGGGAGGGGGCACAAACTGACCGTTTGGCCTAGAGCTCTGCAATGGTTCTTGGAGCATATCTCCCTCCTCCAGGCCTGCACTGATATCTGTTTACAGCCGTCCTTTCCCATTACTGCCAGCTCAGCACTTTCTCCCTGAACCAGTCCCAGCAAGAGCTGGTCCATCGGCTACCTCACAGGCAAGGGGATGTGAAGTTTCTAGTGGCTCTCCTAACACTTAAAACGTGAGAGGCTTTTTCTCTTCCTTTCCAAAAAGCTCAAGACCTGAGAAACATAAAGGCCTTTTTACCCTCCTTGAAAAGAAATGACAATACCCTGTCCCATGCCTTCTAGATGTGTTAGCCTCTACTAGACAAGGAGGCTCTCTATTTCTAGATACAGGCTTGCAAAAGTGGTGAAGACAAAATGTGTGTTAGGTCAGAGACACTTTCTCAAAAATCTATAAAAAAGAGATTGTGTCTGCATGTGGATACATGCCTTTGAACTTCTTGGTGGACCAAGAGGTTTAAATGATACCATCAGGGCTCTTTCTCTCTTCTCCCCGCATGTCTTGACACCGCTTTTTTTTTGGTCTCCCAGCCCATTTCAGAACAGCAAACCCTCCTATTCCCCCTCCCTCATCCTGTAAGGAATCAGACTTATAATGTTCTTAATACCCAAAAACTCAACAAGAGAAAGATCCTTTCTTCCTCAGTCTCTGGGAGGGTTTCCAATGGGCTCTGCTTGGTCACCTGCCTGTCCCTAGACCACAACTGTATTCAGGAAGATGAGATACTATATACACCACTTGAGTCACACACCCACCTCCGCAATGCAGAGGACGTGAGTGAAAGCTCCACCAGATAATAGAAGTAACAATTTATAAAAGGAAAAGATTTATAGCAAGTAAAACAAAATAACAACCACAAAAAACAAGAACAGGTGATTACTGCACTGTAGGGGAATAGTCAAGGTTGACTTCCAAGTTTTCAATGCTAGATATTCAGTGATGTTGATGGAAAATGCCAATGTAGGAGCATTTTGAGCCCATATAGAGAATTGAGGTTTTTTAATGTTGAATTTAAGGTGCCTGTAAGACATTTGAATGAGGTAATTTCTTGGAAATAGAGTCAGGAACACAGCAGAAAAATATACAATTATAATTTTTAAATATAAGATTGATTCGTGTTAGGGTGCATCTGAGTGTGCAGTGGGAAACCCACTATCTTAAGTGGTGAAGTTCCTTACCAAAAAATCTATAATGTATGCTGCCTAGTTGAGAAATCTCCGTATAGTATCCACCGCTCCCCCTAGAAGCTGCACTTCTTTCCAGTAATCCCCGGACTCTCAGTGCCTGGCGTGGGTTTGGGGTCCCCTCTGCCCCAGTCTACTCCGCCTACGGGACCCCGGCGACACGGCCACAGACTACAATTCCCGGCGTGCCCCGCGGAGAGGCGGGCCGTGGCGGGGGCGGGGGCGGGGCCAGGAGCTGGAACAGCCACCCCTGCGAGTGCTCGGGCGGGGAGATCGGGCGGCGCCGAGCTGAGGTGGCGAGAGAAGAACTCCCGGATGTGGAGAAGCTGGGGAGAAGGCGTGGGAGGAAGATGGACTCGGTGGAGAAGGGGGCCGCCACCTCCGTGTCCAACCCGCGGGGGCGGCCCTCCCGGGGCCGGCCGCCGAAGCTGCAGCGCAACTCCCGCGGAGGCCAGGGCCGAGGCGTGGAGAAGCCCCCGCACCTGGCGGCCCTAATTCTGGCCCGGGGCGGCAGCAAGGGCATCCCCCTGAAGAACATTAAGCACCTGGCGGGGGTCCCGCTTATTGGCTGGGTCCTGCGTGCGGCCCTGGACTCGGGGGTCTTCCAGAGGTGCGCATGTGCGAGAGTGGGCGGCGCGGTCTGGGCGGGGGTCGGGCGAGGGAGCCGGGCCGCTGGAAGGGCTGGGGCTCCCTGGGCAATTGCTCTTGGAAGGGGTGTGCAAGATCCGGGGTGTGGGGGCCCCGCGCGAGAGCGCAGGGAGGAAGTGCTCCAGCTTCTTCCTTGTTCCGTCGCTGCTCGTAGTCTTGACCTGGGACGGTGCCTGTGCCTGCCCTTGAGCATGCCGTCCGTCCGAGGGGAGATTGCCCCTTTTTCAGCCTGTCTCCGCCGCCCTGGTTGACCTCATCGGGTAAAGGAAAGGAGGCCACCCCTATGAAACGTCTGTGGCGACATGTGAACTCCAGCAGGCAGAGGCCGTTGGGGTTCCCCTGTTGCTCAGCCTGTGATAACCACTTGGTGCCGATCGATTAGGGAGGCATCAGGTTCCTGAATGGAGTGAGGTGTCAAGGCTTTCTAGTTTCAAGCTCAGCTTGGAGATCCCTTTCTGACCTTTGCAAAATACTCCAAGCTATCTGCCTGTGAGTCAGCACAATCTAGAAAACCCCTTGCATTTGTCCATAGGTGAGAGATAGTGAGGAAACGTACAGCAGGCTGCTTTATGATATGCTTATAAATGCTTTCATTGTGTCTTTGGAACTTTGTCCACCCTGAGACTGTTTTAATTGTGCATCATTCAGAGACATTGCCCATATGCCATTTTGGTCAGGAGGGACAAGCTGATATCATTCATAAAAGAACATAGATAGAATTTTGTGCCAGGAATGAGTTTACACATAGTAACTTCACCCTAATTATGCTTGAATTTGTTACTGTGGGAAGTAAATTATTTTAACTTTTTGATTGGGCTTTGGTTCTTGAAGAGATGGTTGTTTTTGGAGCATCTTAATTGCCCACATTAATATATGGGCATATGATTTTCATTTAACTAGTCTTGTTTAAAGAAAGATACTCCAAAAGTATGAATTTACTAATTTTCTTAATGTTTTAATCCAAGGGAAGCCCTGGGTGGAACGCGGTAAATAGGGTAGGCACCCAGAAGATAACACTGATGTAGCAATGTAATAGGAAGCGTGCAAAGGAGAGATAGGGAAAGCCTTGAGAATTTGGTTCAATTCAGTTAACATTTACTGAGCCCTAATTTATGCCATGCACATCCAAGGAAATAACCAAGATGAAATGACATGGTTCTTGTCCCTGGGGCTTACTGCCTTTTGGAAATTTTTTCACCTTTATAAAGAGTGCACACTGGGGAAAAAAAAAAAAAAGACAGAGAGAAGTGCATCCAGGCCACAGGGATATGCCATTTTTGTGAAATGAAGTAGAGATCAAAAATCACTTTCACAGTTAATTAAGAACAAAACTCACTTACAACTCTGGTTACATGTCAGGAACCCCCTTTCAGCCTGGCTTAACAAAAAAGGGTAAGGCTTGTTTCAGGTACAGTGAGATTCAAAGGCTAAAATGATTCATTCATTCAGCAAATATTTGTTGACCATCTATTGTGTGACACTGTACTAGCAAGAGTCATTCCTTAGTCTCATGGAACTTGCATTTTGAGAGACAAGCAATAAACAAACTGTGTATACTATATTTGGTGGTGACAGTATTTTCAAGAAAAATAAAGCAGGGTAAGGGAATGATGCACTCTGTCACCAGAATCCTCCATTTCTTAGTTCTTCTAGATAGGCTCTCCCTTTATGGTGTCAGGTGATTGTGCTGAGAACTGCAAAACTCTCAGCACATAATGACTTGTCCAAGCTCTAGTATGGTTTCCAGGAGCGTCAGGCCATGCTTCTAGGATGATCCTAGCCCTCCTTAAAATGGCTGAGAAAGGTCAGTGCTGCCAGGATAATTTACTGTTTGTTTCAGGTACAACCTGGTGACTGGCAGGTAGCCTCTGAACCCTATCTCAGAACAACTACTTTTGAAAACTTATAAACCCCTTCTCCAGCCTTTGGAATGTAAATCTACCACCCAAAACCGTCTCTCTGAAATGGAAACATCCTAGTAGATAACCCTCATTCATTCTTAGTCCTGTGGGAGAATTAAGGGCCTAAATTCCATGGACAACTTGCTTCAACTTGCACCTTGCCTCCATCATAAAGTTAAGTGTGTTTCTTCTCTGGATAAGCACCAGTTAACAAACCCAGATGGCCTAGTTACAGGGACTAACCCCCTCTATCACCCTTGCAATACCTTTTCCTTAACACCCCAGCCTTTAAGAAGTCTCCAGCCTTTGTTTGGGGGGATTTGAGTTCAGTTTCTACTAGAGTCTTTTCCCTACTGCCATAGTTAACAAATCAAAGCTGTCCTTTCTGCTTTGCTCTCCAGCTTTGTTTACCCCCTTATTTTACTCCTTACAGGTCTTAAGTCTAACCAAAGAGTTTCTTTGGGTCCCCAGTGCTTATGTTGGTACAGTTTAGCTGCCTCTTCCGCTGTTGGAGCCAGTGATGGAGCGTCGCCTGAGGCACAATGTGACAGTTGCATCAAGAGAAAAATTGGAATATGATTACCAAAGGGGAGTAAATGCTGGGAGTCAAAACATAACAAATACCCTTATAGCAGACATAGGAGATTTTGCTACAAAATGATTGGAAAATAGATGTTATATATTAAGGAGTAATTTTCCTGTTTCCATTTATTAAAATGCATTTATACAAAACTCCACGAAAGAACAAATGATTCCTAAGAACCTTTTCTATGCCAATTTATTTAGCACATCTAGATGAGAGGAAGCATCTCGACAATTGGAAGGATATTTTATACTTCAGGCCACCTATGGTATCTGTTACTATACTAATAATAGTAATTAGAAGAAATAAAACCAGTATTTTCCTTAACCAGCAAAATGAGCATAATCGGTCTGACTCTGCCTTCTCAAACTTAGAATACTGTGTAACGGTGATTTTCCTCTGTTTAGGTTGCATAGCTGTTTGCTATGTTGCATCCTTTCTAGGGATCTGAAAAGTTCAACTAAAAAGGTAAAAAAGGGGACTAGCACTACTTCTCAGTGAGTTTTTGCTGATCTCCTCAGTGGAAAGTAACTGTGTCTTTGTTTTCCACACAGAACAGCAGTGTTCAGACCTTCTTTTAGTGCACGCATTATGCAGTGAAGTAAGGTCATAGACCCTGGAGTTAAACCATGGATTTGAGTTTCTAGCTTCACCACATGTTAACTGCAACTTTGGGTAAATCACTTAACATCTGTGCCTCGGTTTCTTCGTCTGCAGAATGGACTTAAGTATCCACCTCATAGGCTTGCTGAGGGGATTAAGTGAAGTAGTATATATACAGCCATTAGAATGTGTCTACCGTGTAATCTGTCCTTGACATTTTCCCCCCTTGTTGAGGTTTTTACAATCTTCATCTCTTCTATGGGCCACAGTTTCCTTACTTGTAAAATGGAAAAGTTGTAGTGATCTTCAGAATTCTTTCTAATGCTGACACACTTTGACCTTGAAGAGTTAATGGAACTGTGTCTTTACTCTCTATTTCAAGGGTCCACCAACTTTTCTATAAAGGGCTAAATACTAAATATTTCAGACTTTGTCTCTGTTGCTTTGCTCTGTTGTATGTTGTGAAAGTAGCCATAACAATATATAAGTGAATGAGTATAGTTGTATTCCACTGAAAGTTTATTTATGAAAATAGGCAGGCTGGGAGCCAGATTTGGCCTGGGATGACCCTTGCTCTACTGGGTTGAAAAGGTTCTTGTGAGCAGGTACTCTTACTTACCTTGGTATGCTTAATGTATTGGAACCTCAGTTAAAATGTGTTGATTTGGATTTAATTGGTTTATTCTGAAGCTATGGTCCAAGTTTGGAGCAGCCTTGCTGCCCCTCACCTTCTATTTTCTTTCTTTGATAAATATTTACCCTAGGAAGGAATTGAAGAAAATTGCAGCTGCCCAATTGTATTTTTCAGGGCTAGAAGATGTTTAGGAGATTATTTTGTTCAAAACCATAATTTGTTCATTGAGGCAGATTTTTCTGGCCTGCTCAGAGTCAAAGCTAACAATACTTCCAGGGTTGCTAACTTTGCATACTACTTTGGATAGCAGTTGAGAAAAATGCTAAGACAATTATTTTCATTTAGTAAAAAGTTATCGTTGGAGGTTAGTTTGTAAGAGCTTGATTTCAGCAGTGGTTCAGTGCTGTGTTAGTAAACCTCAGAACAAATTGATTTTGTGAATGTTACTTAACATACTGTGGGGAAAAAAAAATGAACTTTAGTTTCATTTGTAGGGTGTGGATTTATGATTAATAATAAGCCTGGAACTTTAGTTTCATTCGTAGGGTGTGGATTTGTGATTAAATAATAAGCCTATGCTGTGTTACTCCTAGAATGGCATTTTTTGATTTGAAATAATATTCACAGGCATCAGGGTTGATATTCCTGTTCATCCTGTTAGATGGAATATGACTTCATTTGAGGCTAAAGTCATTAACATTAGGCTTTGACATTTACTCTGTACTTGATTTTACATTTTATTGACCTGTTTATTCACTTGCTGACTCTTTCTTTTTGCCCTCTCTCTTCTGATTCCCCTAAACCAAAGGAAAATGATCTATTTACATAACCCCTTTAATAAATGATGTTCACTGTATTTTAAGTCTACATATGGGATGCTATTTTCATACATATAAATTGGGCATTTGGACTTTCAGAACTTCAGTTTTCCTTCCAACAGAATCAGTGTGAGCATTAAATGAGACCATGTATGTATGCCTTTATTACCATTCCTATTTTATTATTTTGAATAGCTTGTGGTTTGTATTAAATCCTTCTAACAATGGTATGAGGTACTGTTACTATCACTGGTATTTTTTTTTTTAAATCACCTGCACTTTACTAAAAATCGAGGCCTAGGGAGATGATGGATTTTTGCCTAAGGTCCTATAGCTAACATGTGGCAGAGCTAGGATTTGGACTCATTCCTTCAGATCCCATGCTGTTAACCATTTAATGTTTCATTTATTAACACATATAGATTGAGCATGTTATGGAGCAGGCACTATAAAAATGCTTTGTAAAAATAAAGCATTGTAGAGAGGTTAGTCGTTGCTTCCTTACCTCTCTTCCCTTGTTGGTTTAAGGAGTATTTCAGTACTGCGTTGGCCCCTGTCTCTACCAATGGGCTAAGAACTGAAAGTTTCTCAAGAAAATGGACTACATGTCTGCAGTAGAACCTGAAACATAATAGGCACTCAGTAAACGTTTCATGAATGAAAAAATGAATGAATGATAAAAGGGAGGAAGGAAAAACAAATCTCTTCCAAAACCTCTGTTATTTTTTATTTGCCTTTTAAGCATTTCAAAAATGTCACTGAATCCTTTGGTGTTGAGTTTTCATTATAGAAAATCAGGATAATAAGTGACATCAGTAATTTTAATTAGTGACATAAATTAGATGTCAAAAGACCATTTCTTTTGCTTTTCCTGTTCACTCCTTACTGTATTTACCATTTAACCATCCTCCCTTCACCTTCTCTGTTTTAAAACTATGTTTTCATTGGTACTTCCCTTTGTTATACACCTTTGACTATGACATTTCTCCAGTAGAATATCTGCCCCCAAATATTTCTGGGGACTTCTGTGTTCGGCCTCACACAGACTGACAGTAAATATAAGATACCTGATCCCTAGCCAGTGGCTCATTGTGTTTACTAGGCTTTAAAAAAAGAAAAAAAATTAGGGAGGTTATCGACTTTATCTTTAGATTTAAATCTTCCTTCTGCAAATATTAGAGGGAAGAATGGAAATCAATAAGTAAAATCTGGCGATGTTAGAATTTTTTTTTTTTTTTTTTTTGGTGTTCAGTAAACTTCTATCTCCTAAAAAAAAAATTCCTATAGTTTCTCACTTTTCATTCTTAACAGTTGAGCATAGACATCTAAAACATGCAGTTCCTCTTACCGCCAGTAGATGTTGAATAAAAGTGCTAAAAGAAAAATGCATATGCCAAAGACTACAAGTCATTAAACTGTCTTTGTGTAATATCACTAATAAAACATTGTGGCTAGAATATTCACATCTTTTTTTTCTAGCAAAGGGAATCTGTGAAGGTCCAGGAAACTTAACTTCAGTACATACTGGCACACTTCCCCGAAGTAGCATTCTACTCATAGTCATCATCTTAGAAAGTCTAAACGGTGAACCACATAAGATGTGGTGAAAGGTGCAGTTAAGTTAAATGTCCCAGAGGCAATCAACTCACATTCTCCATGTCTGTAATTATCAATGGCTAAAACTCCGTCAGTTCTGTGTCATATATTTATAGTATACCCATTATCGGCAAAGCAGGAGAGTTGGATTAGCTGATTATTTTGAGCCCAATCTAGGCATTACGTTGCTTCTAAGCTTGAAATTCTTTCAGCTTCATGGTTTGACTAATACAAATCCGTTTTTTTTCTTGGCAAGTATATTAAAATTCTTCACACACTAACTTAGATTGAATGAGGAATAAGAAGCAAGATCTTTTTAATTGCCTTTAGATTTGAACTTCTATTTTACTTAATATACCAGTAGCCTTAAATATACCAAGTGTCATTTTTTTCTATTTTTATAAAACTGTATCTAGGGCTATAGAAATAATACTTATATAAATAAATAAAACATAAGACAATACAAATACAAATATTTCTATATATAAACAAAAAGTATATTTGTTACTATATTTTTATTCAGACAGTTAATAAAGTGTTATATATATTATACAAAATATAATTCTTTAAATTTTATATTATGTTAGATCTGTAATTTTTTTGATGGTATAAAAACTATTCTAACATCATGTAAGGTGTATTTTGGTGTTGCAGAGCTCCTTTTTATCTTTAGTGGTTTCTTTTAATGATTTGACTTGTTATATTTATTTTTTACTATCTATCCAGTGTGTGGGTTTCAACAGACCATGATGAAATTGAGAATGTGGCCAAACAATTTGGTGCCCAAGTTCATCGAAGAAGTTCTGAAGTTTCAAAAGACAGTTCTACCTCACTAGATGCCATCATAGAATTTCTTAATTATCACAATGGTATGAATTTGATAGTTTATTCAAAATTTTATGTAATTTCTAATTTATTATTTCATAAGACTTGTTTTCACATTTGAATTTAAGATCTTTGTATTCCTTGCAAAGAACTTTGATGTCCTCTTCATTTGTTTTCTCTTTCTAAGAGGTTGACATTGTAGGAAATATTCAAGCAACTTCTCCATGTTTACATCCTACTGACCTTCAAAAAGTTGCAGAAATGATTCGAGAAGAAGGATATGATTCCGTTTTCTCTGTTGTGAGACGCCATCAGTTTCGATGGAGTGAAATTCAGAAAGGAGGTAATCTGTTATATCGGTATTGATTTTAGCTTTTATGGAGAATCTGCTTTTTCATATGTAAATATTCTTTAGGAGTGAAGGGAGCAACACGTGATTAACAACTGTAGCAGGTAATGACATTTATAATCAGTTCTAAGTCTTGTGATTATTGAGACAAGACAGACCAAATTCCCTGCTTTACTTTTTACAAATGGGCATTTTAACACTCTATTTGCCTTTTGAGGCAGGCGTGTCCTTTTTCTAGATGTGAAATACTTCTGTGTTGGTTCTAGACTTGCTTGGTAAACTCCATATAAATCATAATAGGATTGTGGAGATAGAAGTCTATCAAAAAGTTCTGGAGGACCTCAAGAATGAATTCTAGAATTGCTTCCCAAAATTTGTTAGATTGTCCAATGTAAGAAGACGCAGGAGTCTGATTTCTAGCTAGGTAAGCTAGTAAAATATGGAATAAAGAATAAGATGACCAACAAGTAGGTAAATGTAACATATGTAAGGAAAGGCAGTTTGATTTCTGTTAGGTGCCCTGGTATTTGCTGAGTATCGTAGAGCTGCCTTATTGTGACTTCAAGAAGACAGTGAAATGCATATGAGTGAAACTGGAGCAATGAAACTGGAGACAGCGCAGAAAAAGAGAGCAAGTAAGAGGATGGAAGGGCTGAGAATAAGATTCTCCAGTCTCAAAATCTGAACGTTACCCAAACGAATGAAATATATCAGTAAATACATTTACAGATTCATTACATTCAGTAAATATTGTCTTCTCTGTGCCATGTTCTGTGTTAAGCTATACATTTTAACTTTGAACTTACCAGTTCTCAGAAATTTTTATTTCTGAGGAAATAATTTCTAGGAAGGCTCTTATTAAAGCTTAAGAAACAAATTTTTGAAGCAAATCAAGGAAGCCCAGTGTTAAACTGAATATTGAGCTTTATATGGATGATGGAAGTTCGAAAAGTCCAAGAAATATGTATGTTAAATAGATGACAAAGCCAAAACCATAAAAATTAGATCTGTAAGTATTTTTAAGAAAATTAGATATGTTCGAATAAATGTCTTTTAACATCAAGAAGTGAATATTAGGGACAAGACCTTTGTCTTGTTATAAATTTTCTTAGAAGCACTATGAAATAGAATGCTATTGATGAACAGTGGTTCTAACCCAGAATGGTATTTCTTGTGAGTCTATTCTTATGTTCCTTGTTTATAAAATCACTAAAAGTGCTACCGGATTAATCAATACTTGAAAAATTGTTCCATTTTATACTGTATAACTTTTTGTATTTTTTTTTTGTCATCAAGCTAGAACCTTACCATCTAATACAGTAGCCTCTCACAGTGTTAGCCCTCGAAATGTAGTTAGTCCAAAATGAGATATGCATTAAGCATAAAATATACATTGGATTTCTAAGATTAGTATGAAAGAAGTACATGCAATATCTCATTAATAATTCTTATATTTATTACATGTTAAAAATGTTTTAGATACTTGGGCTAAATAAAATCTATTATTACAACTAACTTCACTTCTTTTTACTTTTTTAAAATTGTAGCCGTTAGAAAACTTAAAATTATATTATATAAACATCATATTTATTGGACAGCACTGCTCAAGAGATTACACTCTGTACCCTTAGTTTGTTATTGTCTACAAATAACTAATTTGTAGTTACAAATAACTACAGATAACTGTATTCACAAATAACTAAGAACCTTACAATAGTAAATTTCTATTTAGCCCCTGCCTTTTGTTCTATTGTCACATAATCTATTTCTATATATATTATGAGCCATGATATGTTGTTCTATTTATTTTAAATAGTTAATGGTACTTTAAGTTATTTTAAAATAGTCACTTATCTTCACCTGCATATTTATCTTTTTTTTTGTTTTTCTTCATTTCTTACCACTTACATGCACTTCTGTCTTATAGTGTACAATCTGTTAGTAACAGCTCCTCTCAGCTTTTGTCTGTCTAAAAATGTCTATAATTCACCCTTATTTGTAAAGGGCATTTTCACTGAATATAAAATTTTGGTTTGCATTTTCTTTCTGTCACCATTTTCAGATCGCATCTTTAAGATGTTACTCTTTTGAAGATGCATCATTAACACATCATTTCATTATTTTCTGCCATCCATTGTTTCTTAAAAGAAATCAGCTATTATTCTGATCATTGTTTCTCTAAATATGATGTCTTTTTTCCCTCAGGCTGCTTTTAAGATTTTTCCGTTTATTTTAATTTTTCATAGTTGACTCCAATTTGTATTGCTGTCGTTTTGTTGTATTTATCCTATTTAGAATTCTCTGAACTTGTCATATCTGTAGGTTGATATCTGTCATTAGTTTCCAAAAATTCTGTGCCATTATCTCCAAATATTTCTTTTTTTTTTTTTAAGATTTTATTTATTTATTTGACAGACAGATCATAAGTAGGCAGAGAGGCAGGCAGAGAGAGAGGGGGAAGCAGGCTCCCTGCTGAGCAGAGAGCCCGACGCGGGGCTTGATCCCAGGACCCTGAGATCACGACCCGAGCCGAAGGCAGAGGCTTAACCCACTTAGCCACTCAGGCGCCCCTCCAAATATTTCTTTCGCCACATTTTCTCTCTCCTCTCTTCCTGGGACTCAGATTTAAGTGTGTCTTAAACAGTTTCATGGGGTCCACATGTCTTTCACAGTCTGTTCTGTATTGTTTGTTGATTTTTCTCTCTGTCCTTCATGTTAAGTAATTTCAGTTGACATATTTGAGTTCATTGATCATTTCCTCTGACTTGTCCAGAGCACTATAAATCCTGTCCAGTGAATTATTTCAGATACGTGTGTTTTCCATTGTGGAATGTACATTGGAGTAATTTTTAGACATTCTGTTCTCTGTTGAAATTCTCCATCTTTTTATCTTTTTAAAATCTTTTCCTCTAATATCTTTAACATATTTATGATAGTTAATTGAAAATCCTTGATTGCGGGTTCCGATATCTGGGTCATTTGTAGTTCTGTTTCTACAACTGTTTGTTTTTCTCTAGTTATGCGTAATATATTTCTGCTTCTTCAGAATGACTCGTATTTTGTCATCTGCCTGATATAGAGACTGGAGTACAGTTGACCCTTGAACAACACGGATTTGGGCTGCACGGGTCCACTTGTACACAGTGTTTTTCAATAAATACAGTACAGTACTGTAAATGTATTTTCTCTTCCTTATGATTTTCTTAGTAGCATTTTTTTCTCTAGCTTATTTTATTGCAACAACACAATACATAAAATACACAAAATATGTGTTAATTGACTATGTTATTGGTAAGGCTTCTGGCCAACAGTAAGCTCTTAGTAGTTAAGGTTTGGGGGAATCAAAAGTTACATGTGGATTTTTGACCATGTCTGTGGTTGGCACCCCAACTCCGGCGTTGTTCAAGGGTCTGTATATATTATTTTCCTCTAGGGAGGGTACAACCTTTCTTCTATCAGGCAGGTAGGATATGGAGCTACTCGCTTTGATCCAATTAGGAGTTCTGCTGATGGGTTTGAGCTTTAGTTTCACTTTACCTCTTAGTGCAGATGTCTGGCCAGGAGATGGATCTTGTATGTATTCCTGACTACCCCAAGCCAGCAGGACTTTGGGATCTAAGCCCCACAAAACTCTAATGATCTCTCCTGCCTTCTAGCCCATCCCTAGCTTCTTGTGCCTCAGCTCACTCAGGAAATGTCCTGCAGGGGAAAAAGTGGGTGGGCTCTTATAGAAGTCAATCTCTGATTCTAGTCTACAGGGCCCATTAAATACTCTTCTGGTTCCTCTTTACCCCAGCAAGGTCATTCTGCTTATGCCAAGTTTGATCTTTCTTTCAGTTCTTCCTCAGATGCAGCAAATATCCCCAGAGAGAAAGCAGCCACTGATCCTTGTTCACTTAGGAAAGACTTGCCCCTCTCATTCCTTTCCTTCAAAGCACCACTTGAATTAGTTTGCTTATTGCCTATCTCCACCACTAGATTGCACATTCCATTAAAGTGGAAAGAGTTGTATTCACTGCTGTGTATCCAGTGTCTGTAAAACTATACCCTATGCAGCTAATCAGTGTATATTTGCTGAATATTTTTCCTAGATTATATCAAGCACTGATGGACTAGGATTGAAAAAAGGATGGTTTAGTTAGGGAAGTAAGTAATTTCTAGAAGCCATTGCTCACACAATTGACACCCAAAATTTGAATCAAAAAAGATTCTGAATAATCACCAGCTTTAAACACACATGCACACACACACACACAGGATCATGTATGCATGTCAATACACACCCATAAACACAGTTTGGAAAAAATACAGTGAAAAGGCAAGAGAATCCCTACTTACCAGTACTGAGGGCTTCGTTTGTTACATCATGTTGTAATCACTAATGCTGATATCACTGAGTCTTCATTACCATGGATAGTAATTAAGTAAATATTATTTATTATTATGCTTAGTATATTTTTAAATTACTGGTAAGAATATGTAATATACAAACATTTTTATCAATATAAAAGTCTCAATAATTTAATGAGGAAATCTTCAGTTTTCTGTAATAACTCTCTATAAGTAATTTCTCAACCACCTTGTATAAACATGTACACTGTATTTCTATAGAAGTAAATACTTAATAATGAGAACTATATTAAAATATTCAAGTAAGGATATTGTATGACAATATCCTTTTTTTTCTTTTAAAGATTTTATTTATTTATATGACAGAGATCAAAAGTAGGCAGAGAGGCAGGCAGAGAGAGGGAGAAGCAGGCTCCCTGCCGAGCAGAGAACCCAATGCAGGGCTCTATCCCAGAACCCTGAGATCATGACCTGAGCCGAAGGCAGAGGACCAATGTTCTGAGCCATCCAGGCGCCCGCGTTCAGTCCTTTTGAAGCTGCCATAAGGTTGCCTTGATGTCCTCCCAGAACCTTGTATTTTTAAAAGTGCCTTAAAATCTCAATTATTCAGAATTCCTCTGTAAAATACTTTATTTTTCTATGATTAGATAATAATTATTAAATAATATTACCAAAGATAAATCATCAGCATCATTAGAGATTTTATTCCTTTAAAAATCTATTTTACAGTTTCAGTTTATTTTTTAAAACTACTAAATGAATACTCAGTATTCAAAGCAACAGAGACTTACTATAGCTTTTTGCTTTTAGTTCGTGAAGTGACTGAGCCTCTGAATTTGAATCCAGCTAAACGACCTCGTCGACAAGACTGGGATGGAGAATTATATGAAAATGGCTCATTTTATTTTGCTAAGAGACATTTGATAGAGATGGGTTATTTACAGGTTTGTGCCTTCATTCTGCAAAAATCTTTTAAACCTTTTTCTATGTATAACTCAGTTCTAAGGAAGACATATGGCACAGTTCGTAAAGGAAAATATCAGTTCCTAGAGGAAAGGCAATAACTGATAAGATTTATTATCTGAGGCCTTTATCCTGTAGGCTTACAATAAACTAATCTTTGGAATCCATTCAGTGAATAAGCAAGGAATTCCGCTACAACTAAGAAATGAATCTGATACTGAATGTCGTACACATGTCCTGATTTTCATTTTATTCCATTCAAAATTCTCTTTTTAATCCATGGTTTTTTACCATCAGGTTGTGGTTGTATAGTTGAATAAAAATCTCTTGCTTTTAAAAAGAGACAAAATAACATAGTAGATGTGGAAGATCACCAACCTGGGTGTCCGGAAAGCCAGATTATAGTTCTCTACCTCTAACTATGTGGCTTTGAAAATACATTTTATCTTTTCCGAAGCTCATTGCTCTCATTTTAAAATGGGGGAGGGGGGGATATTTCTCAGATCTTTAGAGCCTACATGGTTGCATCATATAGTATTTGTTCCTTTCGGTTAATAGCAGTTATTTATTCAGCCCTTACTATGTACCAAGGACTGTACAAAACACTTTACATAGGGTATCTCATGTAATTTTTTTTTAAAGATTTTATTTATTTGACAGAGATCACAAGTAGGCAGAGAGGCAGGCAGAGAGAGAGAGAGGGGGAAGCAGACTCCCTGCTGAGCAGAGAGCCCGATGTGGGGCTCAATCCCAGGACCCTGGGATCATGACCTGAGCTGAAGGCAGAGGCTTTAACCCACTGAGCCACCCAGGCGCCCCAAGGGTATCTCATGTAATTTGCATAGCAGTGGAATAAAGTAGACATTCCTGGCCCAATTTTATAGAGAAGGGAATGGCTGCTTTAAAAAAAGGAAATAATTGGCTCAGGGAATAAGTAGGTAGAAGTGGTACTATTGGGATTTGGATTCAGGTCCTTATGTTACTCAAAATCAGCGTTTAAAAAAAACCCTCTACTTACTATAGTAAAAATTCTAATGTGACTTACGTTCTGAAGTAAGAGGGTTTTTAACAATCTTCTGGCAGTATATAGGCAAACTGTAGACTGTTTAGTTAAGTTTGAGTATTCAGGAAAATTAGGTTTGACACATGTAGATAGCACTCTTTCCAAACTCTATGCTAAGATGACTGTTACTTGACCCTTTCTTAAAGTGTGGAGAACAATGAACTATCTCATCATAAGATTTATGAAGAGACTGACAATTCTAAAAAATGAAATTTTCCAGTAGTTGATTTTGATATTCAGATTTTCACAGTCATAGGAAAGGCCTCCCCCTTTGCCCCCAGACCCCCAGATCAGGAAATTGTCCCTCCCTTTGCTCACATGTGATCCAGACAATTAATGTCCACTCCTACCTGTAGTTCAGGGATCTAAGACAATTCTGTACAATAGATACTACAGTTATTTTTCCTCCCCAATCTTGCCACTTAGTTGCAAATTAGAACATAAGTTCTGAAAATCTTTATACTGCTTTGGATGATGACAGGAGAAACTATCAGAGGAAGGGGATACAATTAGGCAATTTCTAGAAAATTTTTTGTCAGAATATTGGAAGATGGCTATTTCTGCTTTTTTCAGTCTTAAAATAGAAATCTACTTAAAAATGGGAAGCTTGCACTGTGTAGACAGAATTTGAAGAATATTATGGCCTATGGTTTGAAGATAGGGGAAACAAAAAAGTTTTCCCTCAAAAAATTATTTGTCGAATGTCATTTTGCTCGGTTATTTTTTTTCTCAGTATTGTAGAAATGAAGTGAATTCCTTGTTCTGTATTATAATAAACTTTCTGGAATTGTGAATAAATGTTAAAAACAGTACTCATGGCATTTATACCATCTTTAGGGTGGAAAAATGGCATACTACGAAATGCGAGCTGAGCACAGTGTGGATATAGATGTGGATATTGATTGGCCTATTGCAGAACAAAGAGTATTAAGGTAAAAACAAGACTTGCACAGCCTTTGCACTGGACCCTGACATACTTTTAGTAGATATGTACAGTTTTCTAGACACTAATTTTTGATACTCCAGACATTTTAGGATCTTTGTAATTAGTCTGTTCATGTGAGGAAGACAGACACATAAAACATGCCTATAGATGGCTTATTCAGTAACTTGAGAAACACATAGTCTGGTTAGACCACTCTACTCAAGGTCTTGCACTGGATGTTGAAGTGTATATGGGACGTAAATGTGAAGGGTAATGTTTGAGTAACTGAGTGGGAATGGTTATTACGTTTACTGGTGTTAGCCAGTTGAGAGGGAGTGATTAGTATTGCATTTGTACTCAGAGGTCTATTTTGGTTTCTTTTAGATATGGCTATTTTGGCAAAGAGAAGCTTAAGGAAATAAAACTTTTGGTTTGCAATATTGATGGATGTCTCACCAATGGCCACATTTATGTATCAGGAGACCAAAAAGAAATAATATCTTATGATGTAAAAGATGCTATTGGGATAAGTTTATTAAAGAAAAGTGGTATTGAGGTATGTGCCCCCTGAATATAGTGATGTTTTTCAAGGTGATGATTCAGGGTCAAAGAACATGTGAGGGAAATAGATTTAAATTTTTAGTATTCTCTATTAAAATATCTGAAATTTAGCCTTCACATGGCTAGAAAACCTTTACTCTTAGATGAATAAAATTAGTAATTTGTCAATCAGCAAATATTTCTTGTTTATTCAGTAAACATATTATTTTTAAATGGTAACTGTCTAGTAATTCCTATAGGATCTTTCAATAAGAAAAATTTCATAAAAAATAGGTATCAGGATTTAGGGAAAAAAGCAAATATCTTGTGGATTTTTAAAGATTAGCTTATTCTTATGATTGAAAATTTTAACTCAAAATAACTTAATATATTTTCAAAAATGAAAGCTAGATAATTTCTTATAATTCCCTAGAAATCTTAAGTATGTGTATGTACCTAAGCAGCACAAGAGACAAGTTGTAGACTTTCCTCTGGATAAATCGAATTATAGGAGAATTTTAGGTTAGTATCAGACAATGTATATTTTTTAAATTGCAGATAGGTTCCTTCCCACCGTAGAAAACCTTTTATCGGACTATTTTTTACCTTTATCGGACTATTAGAAAATGTTGTAAAAATCCATCATTTTAAAATAGCAGTTGATTTTACTTAATTGGTCCTTCATCCTTTGTGACTTGTATTATTTACCAGGTGCTCTTTCATTAGGAAATACTTGTTTATTTACTCATTTTGCCCTTCTTTCTTTTCCTTTCTTTTTTTATTTTTTAAGGTGAGGTTAATCTCAGAAAGGGCATGTTCAAAGCAGACCCTCTCTTCCTTAAAGCTGGATTGCAAAACGGAAGTCAGTGTGCCAGACAAGCTGGCAGTTCTGGACGAGTGGAGGAAAGAAATGGGCCTGTGCTGGAAGGAAGTGGCATATCTTGGTTGGTATCTTATTATTCAGTCATCATAAAGTGGGCCAGGATTTTTCTTTTTTCTTTCTTTTCTTTTTCTTTTCTTTTTTTCAAAGAAATAGAGAAATAAAGAAAATTCCCAAGATCGGCATAATTGTAGAGAAATAGAAACTCTCTGCACCACTGAGGAAACTGCTAAATTGGGATGGGCTTTCTGGGCCTTAGTTTGATAGTACATATCAGTTGTATCTTAATAGAATGATTACTGACACATGGCTTTGGAGTCAGACCACACCTGACTGGTCAGCTTTGGTAAGCTGAGCCTTCATTTCCTCCCCTGTAAACTGGAGATGTCAAGAGTACCTGTGTCATAGGACTGTCATAGGAAGCAATGAGGTAATCTGGGTAAAGCACTTAGCAGATCCCTAACATACAGGAAGTACACTTTGGATGGTGTTTGCTTTATTAAAATGCTCCAAGTTTTAACTCTTCAGTTCCAATTCCAGGAAGGAAATTGGACAAATGAGTGAATAATGGAGAAAAAAAAAAAAAGAGCCCACTTAAATATCCTGCAAGCATAAAACATCCACAAAATGGAATGCTTTGCAACCATGTAATCTGTACTAAGAGTGTCAGGTGTCAAGGTTTTCACAGTGGCATTTAGCAGATACACTGTGTGTAGGCTTAGGGGCGGTTGCTGAGACTGCCTCCCGAGCTTGCAGTCTCATGTCTACATTTTAGATAGTAAAGTAGACAAGTTATTGAAATACATATGACATAAGCCATGTGTGAGATAGGTAGTTACAAGGGTAACATGGGCCTCAAAAGAAGCAGCACAGGAATGCTTTGGGAGCAGGTCATCTGAGGACTTCAGGAATAGCCTTTGAACCTCATGTGCAGATTCAGTGGAGAAGACGACAGAGCCCTTGATAGAAAATGATCTGTTTTTTGTAAGGAGAAAACAATTTTAGTGGCACATACAACAAATTCCAGGTGTACTAAGTATCATGCGACCCTCAGCGAGCTTCTCCAAACCTTGGTTTTCCTATTTATAGTATAAATGCAAAGCAAATTTTATAAAGCTATTGGAAAGAAAATTGAAAATAATATAGGATGCCTAATATAGTGCCTGCAGGTAGTAATAATAGTGTGTATCACTTATGTTGGTAAAATCATGCAATTGCATATGCCAAAATATAGTGATTATCCAAAAATAGTGGTAATTAGGATGATATTGATTTGGTTTTTGTCTTGATTTAAAAAAATGTTTCTACCAAAAATATGCATTACTTATATAAAATTTTTTTAAAAAACTATAAAAAGCAGAGGCTAGAAAACAAGAAAATAGGAAAAGACTCCAAATTTTAATTTAAGATCAGAACACTACTTTGCATGGGTCACACAAACGTATGACAATTTGTTCCTTAAAAATATCAACACTTATATAGGTAAATTTTACAAAACATAGCTAGTTTCAGGGGTAGGTTATTCAAATCAAATACTTGAATTTTCATCATCTTTCAGTGAAAAAATTCAGATTTCAATACATTTAATCATTTAGAAATTTTCATTAGATTAATGTGGAACAGATTTAAAACTTTTTTTAACAAGCATTTTATTAGTAGTAGTTGGTCTATGGTATACTAATAATTCTACTAGGAATGGAGAATCTGAGGTACTGGGTGCTTCTGAAATTCATCCTATCTACACAGAACAGAAAGGGGGAGAGCATAGCAGGGCAGCTGGAGAAAGGGTATAGTTTTGTCAGTCTGATGGTAATTCTTCAACGAATAATCAAAGAAAACTTACACATTAAAAGTACTTAAGATATAGATCAATAGAATCCAGTTGTGGACTTTGGCTTCTGATGCAAACAGATCAACCATAAAAAAGAAAATTTGAGACAATGGGATATTTGAGCACACACTAAGTTACTAGATGATATTTTTTTTAAGATTTATTTATTTATTTATTTGAGAGAGAGAAAAGGGGAGAGAGTACAAGCAGGAGAGGGAGAAGCAGATTCCCAGCTAAGTAGGGAGCCCAGCATGGGACTCGATCCCAGGACCCCAGGATTATGACCTGAGCCAAAGGCAGATGCTTAACCAACTGAGCCACCCACGTGCCCCAAGATGATATTAATGAATTGTGGGTATTGTTAATTTGATGATACTGTCTCACTTTAAAAAAAAAAAAAAAAGATGTACCTATTAGAGATAGATAGGTGTTAGAGGTAGATGCTGAAGAGCTTTGGGGTAAAAACATGATGTCTAAGAATTCCTTCCTAGCCCTCCCTCTAAAAAACTAAGGGGTGGAGCAAAGAGAAAAACACTGATAAATGATCGAAAACATTGATAATCATTCCACATAAACTTGGGGTTCTTGCATGTGTTTGGGATTTTTTTAATGAAAAGTTTAGATAATTCATATTTTACTTATAGAATTTCTCATAATTCTAATATGCATAGCAATCAGAAATTATAATCCATTCTCCTTCTTTAACTGGTAAGAGTTGATTCTGAATTGCTTACAAAGAATCCTAGACCTCAATTACACTTGTAAATGCTTCTTTTCTTTAAATAATCTTTTTTTTTTTATTAACATAAAAGGTATTATTAACCCTAGGGGTATAGGTCTGTGAATCGCCAGGTTCTTACACTTAACAGCACTCACCATAGCACATACCCTCTCCAAAGTCCATAACCCAATAATCTGGGGTATTCTTATATGCAGTGCTTGAGGTCTTACTGAAGCCACCAGAATTACTTACCAGTTGCTGTTTGCATTATTAGAACTGAGTATTCTTTGTCTCCTTAAATTCTCACCCAGTGTTTCTTTCACTTGGTAGGAAATGAAGTGTCTGACGAGGAGTGCTTGAAGAAGGTGGGCCTAAGCGGCGTGCCTGCTGATGCCTGCTCTACTGCCCAGAAAGCCGTTGGATATATTTGCAAATGCAATGGTGGCCGTGGTGCCCTCCGAGAGTTTGCAGAGCACATTTTCCTACTAATGGAAAAGGTTATTAACTCATGCCAAAAATAGAAATTAGCATAATGTTAGAAAAAGAAAGTATACAGCCTTCTTTAGCCACTTTTATTTTTGATTAAGTACAATTCCATGTTGTAATGTTAACAGAGTGTGATTTGACCTGTGATGTACCTTAATATATTTTAAAGCGAAGTCTTCTCAAATTGTCACTCCCAGAAACTTCTACAAAATAATTGTGCTCTACTTTTCTCTTTATGCAAGATAATTATTTAGAGATTAATACAGTCTTTCTCAGATTTTTAGTAAATGCAAGTAAGAACATCATCTCAATTGACTTTGTATTGTACCCTATTAAATTGTGTGTTTGTGTGCTTTTAATGATGCTGAGATTTTATTTATTTGGGAACAGCGTGTCTGGTCAGACATGCCCTTCTATTAATTAATAAAATTACATTTCACAAACTTGATGAAAACTGTCTTGTTGCTATAGCAGGGATTTACCAAAGATTCCTGTTGTCCTTTAAACACTGACCACATGGTCAGCAGGAGGAACAAGCCAGTCAGGACCTCGCATAGAGCATCTGCTTGTGTTTTAGGTATGTATACATATAGCGGCCACTCCATACAAATACAGAGCTGCAAAGAAATTCATATATTGTGAAGACTGTACATTGGAGCTGCAAAGAAATTCATATATTGTGAAGACTGTACATTGGAGTAAATCATGGCAATTTTATATACAAAATTTGACTACCACCACAATTTCATATCCACCACAAAGCACTCTCCTATCTGGGTGAATTTCAGGAATGGAGCTTTATCTCATAAATGTGGACTTTTACCTAATAAACACTAACCACTTCTTATGAAACATTTACATCTATTTCCACTGTAAAAAGAATTCAGTTCTGGGGACGCCTGGGTGGCTCAGTTGGTTGGACGACTGCTTTCGGCTCAGGTCATGATCTCGGAGTCCCGGGATCGAGTCCCGCATCGGGCTCCCGGCTCCACGGGGAGTCTGCTTCTCCCTCTGACCTTCTCCTCGCTCATGCTCTCTCTCACTGCCTCTCTTTCAAATAAATAAATAAAATCTTTAAAAAAAAAAAGAAAGAATTCAGTTCTGGCAAGAAGCAAGTCATTCAAGCCAAGTCATACAGGAAGCTTTTTTCCTCTGCCAGGATTGGGTGTGTCTGTCCAGTTCAGCATCTGACCATATAGGCCAGACATTGCTAGAAGAAAAAAGGAACTTCTTCAGGGCACCTGGGTGACTCAGTCACGTAAGTGTCTGCCTTCGGCTCAGGTCATGATCTCAGGGTCCTGGGATCGAGACCTGCATCCCGCTCCCTGCTCAGCAGGGAGGCCGCTTCTCCCTTTCCTCCCCACTTATCTCTCTCAAATAAATAAATAAAATCTTAAAAAAAAAAAAAAAGGAACATCTACCTTAGTTTGCTTTGTATCTCATCCTAGTTTTTCTCCCACCTTTCTGGCTTTTCCACTGCTAAATTCATTTTCTCCTATCCCTTAATTGTACCCATTCCCAAAGGTTCTAACCCCAGTTCTTGTCCTTCCCAGAACCACATCTATATTCAAAGTTTAAGCTATAGCCTCCATGCAGTGACTCCAGAATCTAGTCTCTGTTGTAAACTCTGACTGCATCTCAGATTTTTCACCTTGTAAGACGGGTTCTTGGATTTGACCTCTCAAGTGTCTGATCTGACCTTTGAGATCACAGCCTTCTCAACTTTACCTTTTCATTTCTCATCTGATACCAAATCTTGAGCTTGATATTATTACCCCAGTGTCCTTTCAGCTTATCTAATAATTTTGCTAGATTACCTGTTGACATTCATTGTTACCCTTTATGAAATATTTTAGTGACTCCATGTTGACCACAGAATTTGATAAAACATTTTCTAGTCCAGATGTACTTTGGACATATCCTAATATTTCCAGCCTCAGTTCCTATGGATTCTTGTGGATCCCTCCACCCCAATCAAATTACTCTCTATAATTCTCCAGCAATGCCTCGATTAGCCTCTTCTTAAATTCTTCCTTTAATCCCCATGCTAATCATTCATTCCACAAAAAAACTCCTGTCAAAATGCCTCCACCCACAGTAAATGCTACGCATGACTATTACACCATAGTGTTTGGGTATAATACTATGATTACACTGCAATCCTTTCATTTTGTGACCAAAGCCAAGTGTAAGGACAATTCAGTCCTCGCTGAACTACTTCCTGTGTTCCCAATAGTAGGGAGTCTTAGTCAAGAAAATACATGTTCAGCTCTGACATGTAAAGAACAGAAATTACCAATCCCTTCCTTACAGAGAGAAAAATTGAAAATCAGTGACTACTCTTGGACCTCTCAGAGAACTGGGGTCAAAAAGCAACCTCTCCAATGCCTGCAGGGATGGACACGACCAGAGATGCAGCACCTGATACTTACCTGGAGCAGAAGCTGCTGGGTGCCTTAAATGAGCAAGAACACTTACCTGGTAATTTTGATAGATTGCTGGACATTGAGTATGGACTACTGTGAGAGTGAGAAACTTCTGCAGGTCAAAGTCATGAGCTGGGGTCAAAGTCGTGAGCTGGGGTCATGAGTCATGAGCTGAGGTGGGAGTGGGACACACTTTCCCTCCAGGAATGCCAGCAGGTTCTCTCAGGATGGATCTGAGGATCCAAGAAAGATACCCCTCGGACCCCAGTAGGAATGGAAGAATATTCTACTGCTTCTAATATTCTCATAATTCTACTGTTCTAGTGCTTCCAGGTCCTTGTCCCTACTCCTACTCTGCAGTAGAAGGCTTTGGTATAATACTGCAAGCTTACCGCAACTGGGAGAAGGGAATCCCACTTTACTCTAGCTCCCTTCAGCCTTCCTGTGTCACCTACAAGGAGGAAAAACTCCATAGTCAACAGGGGAGAGGACATGAAGGAAATAGATCATGTACACCGCAGGCAGGAAGAACAGGAGCATTGGGAGGAGAACTAGACCCATCGATGAGACCCAGAAACACTGGTGAAAGCCATACGCTCAAGACAAGCCCACTAAAAGACCAAGACTTAGAAGATTTTAGAATGCTTCCCTTCTTTCAAATGCTACAACACACCAATAAGTCCCCAGTTTAATATAGATGAGTAGGCTGCAGACCCCAGACTGCCTGAGAAGAAATACAAGAAGTCCCAAAGCCAAAACAAGGACACTGAAGGAATTTGAAGTCTGGTACATATAGCTAGAAGAAGCATTAAATACAGTCCAACTCCCAGCAAGATTAACATAAATCTTCACTCTAAAGACCTGTTTGTCTTGGCACCTATTACTCGACAATATATCTGGCTTTCAAAAAGAAAAAAAAAGTATATGGCATACCAAAAGCCAAGAAAAAGCAGTGCCCAAGAAGACAAAGTATTCATCAGATCCGGACTCCGACACGACACAGCTGTTAGTATCCTCAGAATTTAAAAAGCTGTGACTAACATGTAAAGAGATGTGATGGAAAAAGTCTATAACATGAGAGACCAAATAGGTAATGCCCATAGAGAGATGTAAACTGTAAGAAAGAATCAGAATGAAATGCTAGAGATAAGACACGTGACAGAAATGAAGAATGCTTTTGATGGCTGAATCAGCAGACTTGAAACAGATGAGGAAAGAATGGGTAAGCTTCAGTATTGGCCTATTTCATTTTATTTTTTCTCTATACATCTGAATTACATGTGTTTTTTTTTTCCCTAGCTTTATGAAAATCAGAGTCAACATAAAACATTGTGTAAGTTTAAGAAGTACAACATGATAATTGAAAATATGTATACATTGGGAAATGATCACTGCAATAAAGTTTATTGTGACCTCATATAGCCCATGACCTCGTACAGCCTCCATTCCTTTCTCTCTTCCGTTTCTTTGTTTTTTTTTTTTTTTCATTTTTTAAAAAGATTTTTTTATTTATTTGAGAGAAAGAGCACAAGCAGAGGGGAGAGGGAGAGGGAGAAAGAGAAGCTCCCTGCTCAGCAGGGAACCTGATGCGAGGCTCAATCCCAGGACCCTGGGATCATGACCTGAGCCGAAGGCAGAGGCTTAAACGACCGAGCCACCCAGGTTTTGTTTTGACAACGTTTAAGATGTATTCTCTCAGCAGCCTTTAAGTATACAGTTTCACTGTGTCATTAACTACAGTCACCATGCTGCATGTGGAACAGACTCATAACTGGGACTTTGGACCCTTTGGTCACCATCAGCTGTCTTCCCCATCCCTTAGCCTTTGGTAACAACCAGTGTACTCCCTGTTATTGCAGAGCCCACATATATATGAGTTCATACGGTATTTGTTTTTTCTGTCTGACCAATTTCAGTTAACATAATGCTCTCAAGCTCTGGCCATGTGATCACAAACAGCAGTATTTCCTCTCTTTTTTATGGCTGAGTAATACTCCTTTATATATAATATTCCATTATCAAATCAAATGTACAGCTACACATGGAGCAATTCCTTTTTATATAAGTCCAGAAACTAGTGAACAACTCCTATACATCAGGCAAATGAGAACATCCTGTCACTGAAAACATTAGGAAAGTCTGAGGGCCCCCAGCCTGACCATAAACCACATCCCCAATACAGTGCCATACAAACAAAAACTCCCAAATTCTCCCTAGGAGTAAAGGATTTGGACCCCATATTTACTGCCCCAATTTTTAAGACTTATAACCAAGAGAAAGGTCCCCAAAACACTGAATTCTGAAAGCCAATGAGGCTGGTATACATGAGACCTAAAAGACTACATACAGCAAGCAAAGGAACAGCTGTTCATAGGCATACAAACACCTGTCCTGGCTATCTCCCCAGGACTCAATGCAGAGGGAGCCAGCCAAAATAGCCCATCTCGCAATTTCTCCCTAGAAGACATATTACGTACTTTACACGAGCTGATGTCTGAGCATTCACTCTTACAAGGTATGTTTCTGGGAGTGTAGCCCTTTCATCCAGGTCAGCCAATTTGTTACCATGTAGTTGCTCAGAGTAGTCTCTGATAATCTTTTGTGTTTCTCTAGTGTCAACTGTGAAGTCTCTTCTTCCATTTATAATTCTACTTGAGTCCTCTCTCTTTTTTTCTTGGTTAGTCTAGTTAAAGTTTTGTCAATTTTGTTTGTTTTCAAAGAACTGACTCTTAGTTTTGTTGATTTTTTTCTATTGTCTTTCTAATCTCTACTTCACTTATTTCTGCTCTAATGTTTATTATTTCTGTCCTCTAACTTTGGGTTTTGTTTGTTCTTCTTTTTCTAATTCTTTGAAGCCTAAGTTAGTTTGTTTATTTGAGATCTTTCTTAATGTAGGCAGTAAGAAACACTTTATACACTATATGTTATACCCATCCCCTCTTAGAGCTGCTTTTGCTGCATTGCATAAGTTGCATAAGTTTTGGTATGTTACATTTCCATTTTCATTTGTCTTAAGGTATTTATTTCTTTTTTTACTCATTAGTTGCTCAGGAAGGTGTTGCTTAATTTTCAAGTATTTGTGAATTTTCTAGTTTTCTTTATGTTACTGATTTCTACTTTCATACCAACATAGTCAGAAAAAAATACTTGATAGGATTTCAATATTTCTAAATTTGTTAATGATTGCTTTGTGGACAAACATATTCTCTCTCCTAGAGAGTGTTCCGTGTGTGCTTTAGAAGAATGTGCACCCTGTGCTACTGGATAGACTATTCTGTATATGTTTGTTAGGTCCATTTGTTCTATAGCTTTATTCAGGTCTGCTGTCTCCTTATTATTTTCTGTTTGGATGATCTATCCACAGTGATTACAGTCAAAGTGAGGCAAGTTGCTGACCATCAAACCCAGATCAAGCCATCAGGAGTAAGAGTCTACTTCCTGGTAGAAAGAATTCTATTTTTTTTAAGATGTTATTTATTTATTTGAGAGAGAGAGAGAGAGCACAAGCGCAGTGAGGGCAGAGGAAGAGGGAGAAGCAGACTCCCTGCTGATCGGGGAACCCAAAGCAGGGCTCAATCCTAGGACCCAAGGCTTATAACCAGAGCCCAAGTTAAATGCTTAACCAACTGAGCCACCCAGTTGCCCTCTATTTTTTTTTTTTTTTTTAAGATTTACTTATTCACTTAAGAAAGAAAGAGAGAGAGGGAGAGAGCGCATGGGGGCAGGGGCAGATGGAAAAAGAATCCCAAGCAGATTCTGTGCTCAGTGCGGAACCCAATATGGGGCTCAATCTCATGACCCTGAGATCAGGACCCAAGCCAAAACCAGGAGTCTGACATTAACCACTGCACCACCCAGGAGCTCTGAAGGAATTCTATTTTTATTCTACTGTAATTGTCCATATGTCTGGACTTGGTATTTGGAGAAGCTGGAAAAATATCTGTTTGAGGGTATTATTATGCATTTTGCCCTTTGGGCAAGTTAGCCAACCTCTCTGTGCCTTAGCTTCTTTACTGCTGGGAGTATTGTGAAGATTAAAACAGCTAATATAAGTAGCATATTTAGAGAAGTACCTGGCTAATGCAAGATTTCTAAATGTTGTTGTTCATGATGATGATGACGATTGATTTAGCAATTAAGACATTTGTGTTTTAGCTTCAACTTTGTCACAAACCAGCTAAGTAACATTTTCAAATCATTTGACACTGACAAGCTAATTTACTTGACTATGAACTAAGGGGATTATAATAGATTGCCTCTATGGTTCTTCTCTTTAGCTGCCAGATGTACTGATGTTTAACTTAGAAGAAGAAATATTTTACATAGAAGACATATATGCCTCATTTGTGATAAATACAGGTATTTAGGACTCTGGGAAAATTTGGCTACAAAATCATAATGCAGAAGTCTTTTACATCTCCTTGTACATCAATGAGCTTGAGAAGTCAGTCCTCTTCATTAGACTCTATAGTTCTTAGAAAGAGAACAGCTATCAATAAAGTAACTTCATCTGTGAGGATGATTTACATCTTTTCAACTCAGCAACGAAGGATCTAGCATGTTAAAGACACTGTGATAGTCCCTGAAGAAAAAGATAAATAAGACCCTAGCTCACCACCTAGGCTGGCAGACAATACAAGGGAATAGGATGAGAGGTAAATAAACAGAAACCAGGTCATGCAGGGTCTTGTGGCTTACTCAGAATAAGGGTAGAGAGAGACCTTTAAAGGGCTTGAAACAGGAGAAGCTTTTCAAGAAGAGGTGAAACTCAAGCTGGGCCTGAAGGACTTCAGAAAATGCCATTGGTGTCAAAGGATAATAGCGGAGAAGTGGGATTAGCATAGGGTGTTCCGAGAATGGGAGAGATCCGTGGTATACAGGCCCTACAGGATCCAGAGCGAGACAGTGAGAAATGAGACCGGAAATTTAGGACCAAATGCGGAGTGACTTCTCAAAAAAATTTTCGATCCAGTGTCCACTTCGAACCTCACAATGTCTTTTGAATCCAGTCTGTTATATGAACAGCTTACTTGTCTACTTTGCTCTCGCTCTTCCCTTTGTAAAAACTTACAGGGATGCCAAACTGCTCACGGGCTAAGGTAATGGCTTCCCAGTCCAAGCGTCTTCACTCTCCTTTGTACCCTCCCCGCACCTCTACTCTACGGAGGAAACTAGCAGAGAGCCAGGCACCAGCCTTTCTCTCTTATGTCCGTCCCCGCTAGGTATTCTCTTAAAGCCCAGGCTTTCTTGAGATTTATCGGTTCGTTCATTGGTTTAATGCGTATCTGTAAGTTCCCCAAAGTCAGAAAGCCTAGCTATCTTGTTGGCATTGTGTGGCTTCAGCGTCGTGGGGGTTGCGATGGATCGTGCAGATGCCCCTCGAGCCTGGAGGACTGAGTCCCCCCACTGCCGGGAGGACTGTCAGCAGACAAGCCTCAGCTATCAGACCGCGGCAGCACTGCTTCAGCTAAAAGCTTCTTCAGCCACGGGCACCTGCTCCCCAGGGATAGCCCATATCCTAGTAGCAGCTAGACAGAGGCGATGATGCCCCAATAAGAGGCGACACTGAAGGGCCACGCTGGCCTCAGAGCTCCCTGCTGGGTCAGCTGAAGCCTTTGCTCAGACTGCATGGCAGCCCCTCTCTCCCTCTGCCCACTCCTCCCTTCTCCTTTTCCCTTCTACAGGCATTATCCCAGAGCACCCCCTCATAAACCTCCTGGCCACTGGTCTCCCTCTGAGAGTCTGCCTCTCTGTGAAATATTTCCTGAGTGAATCAATGAAAGAATAAACAGAACACATCCATGCCAGTGTGGGATGAGAGCTAGTAAAGTAATTACTGTTACCTGAATGGTTCATCATTTCCTCATTATTTAAAGTGCCAGGTGGGACTATGGTGACATCTTAACAGTCTCCGTTAAATTCTCCTGTGACTTTTGTTTGTTTACAATGACGTACTGCTACGAATCCCTTTCTCCAAGTCTAAGAGTTCTGGTTAGGAATGTCACCATCCCCGACCTGCTGTGCTTTGTCTGCCTGAACTGGCCGGGGTAAGTCCTACTACTAAAAATACTACTAAAATGTTTTGGTTTGCCCACACTTCATCGATGAGATTCCTAATGCAGGACTGTTTCATGCTTTTGAAATTTTAAAGACAAATTAGATGCAGTATTAAATATTTGTATGCTGAGAAAAAATTACTTCATGTATTTAAAAACAAAACAAAACAAAACAAAACAAAACCATACTCAGTGGTTAGTTAACATTTTGGCCACTGGGTGTCATCACAGAGCTAACTTAAAAAAAGATGGAGGTTTAACCAGAAGATTGGAAGTGACTAATGGAGTCTAATAAGATTTAATAACAAATTGTCACCATTCGACCATATTTAGAACATTAATATCCTCTGGAGGAAATTCTTTGTAAAGTACAATTTCAGCATGCTTCAGTCTTTCTTCACAAGTCATATAGAAATAAAGTTTCTTCTAACAATGTTTGGGGTGTCTAGAGTGGGTGGAGAAATGGGGAAGGCAGGCTAAGGCCTAATGAGGATCTGGAACTGGTTGGGTTACTGCTGTGTTAGAAGTTCAGAGCTAACTACATGGAGATATTCTCAAAGCTACCCAATTCGGTCATCTGGTTGCCTCAGGCCATAAACTTGACCTCTGTTTTAACTTCTTTGAATCCTCACAACCTCCATAGAGCAAGGACTTTTATCTCCTCCATTTTGCCAGATGGAGAAACTGAGGCACAGAGAGGTCAGACACAAGTTGGCAGAGAGACAGAATTTGAGACAGAGAACTCCCCAAGAGTAGCAGATTATACCTTTGGTGTGAAGGACAAGACAGTGTTAATCAAAGTGTGATGGTCCCTTGACCACCTTCATCAAAATTCTATATAATCATCATTAACTTTAATAGTTGTTAACATAGATATTCTAGCCACATGCCAGAGGTACTGAATCGGGACCTCTGGGATAAGGTCTGGGAATCTGCATTTCCGTAAAATTCTGTCAGGTGACTTTTGTGCACACTAAATTTTGAGAATCCTTGAGAGAAGTGACATTGGGAAGCCCTCCTTCCCTGGAAGGGAAGAGAGAGACTGCGCCTCAGAAAGTGTAGCAGGGATGGAGTCTGAGTTCAGGAACTGGCCCATACCTCTTTAACAGACACTTCACGCACACTGGAGTCCTTCTTCCTGATTACCGGCAGGCCTCACTATTCCTGCCTCATGCAGCACCCCTCCACCCAAACAGGGTGGAGGACCCCTGAACTCAGGGCTTCTCAACCTTGACTACACACTCAAGTCACCGAGGGAAACCTTAATATCAAACAGACGCCTGGAACTAAATCAGACCAATCAAATCCCAAGCTCCGGATATGTGGCCCAGAAAAGAGAGATTTTTTTTTTTAAAGGTTTTTTTGTTTTGTTTTGTTTTTTAGATTATTGTCATATGCAGAGTCAATAACTCCTGTCTTTGAGCAGCAGTTCTCAAACAGAATCTTAAGCAAGTAATTGAGGGGTGATTCTCATGCAAATTCTACAAAATACTCTTTGAGACACTGTCTTAAATAATATGAAGGTAGGGCAGGGAAAAGAATCCCAAGGAAAAAAAAAAAACTTTTCAGTTAGACTGAGACCCTTCCAGGCAGCATTAAAGTATGATTGACCTGGGGCATCCAGAAACCAGTCTGAAACCCCATGTGAGAGACCGAGCAGGAGGGGTCTGTCGAGGGCCATTGAGTTGAGCCAGTGTCTCTCCCCTCCTGCCTGACCACGCAGCCAGAGGATTGCATTTTGCAAAATTTGCAGCCCAGCTGGCCATGTGGGCACTCCAGGTTCCCTGCTGTGCGGTGATGAATCCACTGAACGGCAGGTGGATCCTTCGTGTAGGAGGGACCGCTGTCTCCCAGTGGCAATCCCTGGAGCTCCTTTATGGACTCCATTCCTGATTCCACGTGGAGACCTAGGAGCTCTGCCATTGCACTTCTCTTGTGGAAATATCACCCTCCGCTTGGGGACGTAACTTCTGAAGAAGCAACACCTTCTGGCTTGCTCCTCAGTATTTTCAGGGTATGAGACAGCACCAGGAGTCCATTCTAAGGGATTTCCTACCCTCTTCCATCAATAGGAAAGTAATGGGCTGGGGTAGGTCGGTTAAGCTTCCGACTCTCAATTTCATTTCAGGTCATGATCTCAGGGTTGTGGGATCGAGCCCTGTGTCAGCCTCCATGCTCAGTGCAGAATCTGCTTGAGATTCTTTCTCTCTCTCTCTCTCTCTCTGTGCCACTCCCCCGCTTGTGTGTTCTCTCTCTCTCTCTCTCTCTCACTCATCACCCCCCAAAAAAGTAGTGGGCTAAGTCTCCTGAAGGAAACCCTTTTATATCTGCTTAGCAGAAAGCCTACAGTCCTGGCAGGAGGAGAGCAACAGAGATAAGGAATCTGAGTGAAAACAGGGTCCAGTGTGACCAGGGAACGACACCCTATGTCTGAGTCCTATTCCTTCCATCCTCTACCCACTCCCTGTACCCACACCCTCAGCCTTCCCAGATCTCAGGCTCAGTGCCCCCGAGGGAAGCACTTCAAAGCAAGGGAAAGGTCTGGCTTACATGGGCCCTTGGGGGTCATTTTGTGCACTCTCCTCATTTTATAGAAATAAGTGATACTGGCCACGTTCTCCTTGAATTTCGGATTGTTTCCCTCATAGCAGAGACTGGGCTGAGGCCAGACTTTAGAGAGCCTGCATCTCTGAGAGAAGCCAGGAGCTTCCCTGAGCCAGAAGACCACTGTCCCTCATGGTGTTGCTCTCAAATGAGGCCTGTCCAATGCACTGGCTGCTTGTCCTTCCTGCGTAACGGGCCCTTTGCTTGGCCGACACCCCAGAAAGAGCACAGTAATGAAGCTTGTCACCGCAGCCTCATCACCCTTGGGCTTCAGTTTGTTTGTATTTCCTCCAGGGCCCAGGGCATCCCTCCTCAGGTTGCATGAATCTCAGAGGAGAAACGTGACTTCGCCCCTCGGGCGACAGAAGCTTATACCCTCAATTATAAATCAGAAGCTAAACACAGGCGGAAGCAAAGGAAGAACAAAATGAGATATTTATTGGATTGGCTAGACCAATCTTTTGGGGCAAAATTACTATCAATGTTATTCACTTGTGTATTTAGTTGATGGTTTAAAAAATATTTTTGCTGGAGAAAAAAAAAAAAAAGCCAACCCAAGAAACAAAAACAAAAACAAAACTTCTCAGGACCCTTTTCTAGTTCAACTGTATATTTCCTTATTACCTAGCGGAACTTAGCTGGTTTCATTAATTTATTTTAATTAAATTATCTTTGGGTCAATGCCCCAGAAATGTGCCCTCTGTCCCGCACACCTGGCTAGTTGTTGCAAGGATGGTTTGGAACGACTTCCTCTCTCTTCAGTTGTCATTTGTCCAGATCCCGGTGGACTACCAGACGTTCACGAAATGAAGGAGAGATCTGAACTACTGACAACGGCTAAAGACCTGTATTTTCTCATCTCCAGTTGATAAGACTTGATCCTACAAATTAATATAAGCCTTTGAAATAAAGAGCACATTCGAACTGAAGAGAATTACATGTTCAGAAATGTACCCATTCACATATATACATGTGTATCATGGGCATACATTGGCTCAGATTTGTACACCTCTTATGGATTATAGTTTGAGATATTCCTTATCATGCCAGGATTAAGGGTAACCCAGCCAGTCAACAATTAAGGATGAGTAAACCCTCATAACTATTATACCAGTTGTCATGAACATTTTAAGCTACTAGTGATTATATTACAAACAAACAACAACAACAACAAAATGTCCCAATTTATTTACCCAAATCTGCTTAGTTACAGCTTAAGATTATGCTCCTGGAGCTTTGAAAGGATAATAACCCAAAATGTCCTTACTTAAATGGTGTTTAGAGACATGGTATTTCTCTGGAATTAGTTTCTTAATTATCAACTGGGGAGCTAGGTGGATAGTTGGGTCCTTACTTATACCTGTTTCCCGCATCTTTTCATTTTCAAAATAGCCCAAAGGACTGTTTCCCACTTCTTCCCTTGCTAACTCCTTAGAAAATTCCATCTAGGTCTGTGTATTTAGAGAAAGGACCAATAATTATTTCATTCAACTAAATTAAAAATAAATAAAACCAATGTGAATGTTATTTACGTGTTGCATTATTCCTCTTTGACTCTGATAATTAATATTTCATAAACGTGTGAATGAGCTGCTTAAATACAAAAAAAAGCATCTCTGCTTTATAATCTTACACATTACAAGGAAAAATTAAAATGAAGTAAAGAAAGGTTAAAAGGACACAGACATGCAACCTCCCACAGACATCTCCACCAGATTTATTTACCTTAGAGGCAGGGAACAGTTACAGGCTATCCTTACCATTTATAATTCATCTTTGTTTACCTTTATGTTTGAAGGAAGATGGATAAGGTCTTTTCATTACACACTGAATGAATTAAGAGATATAGAGAGATATAGTATTATCTCTTAGTAGTATTTTGTGACTGGTTTGATTTGGAAAGTGGAGAGAAAACAAGGAATTAAATATGACATGACTGTAAGCGTTCTTACCTATAGGACCAAGAAGTTGAGCAGGTAGAAATGTGTCCCTTCATTCTTTAAATCATTCATCCACTAATTCATTCTTCCATTCAACACATTTTTGTTGAACAATTTCTGAGGGTGATACACTTGTGTCAGTCACTGGAGAAGCCACCCAGGGCCTCTCTGTAAGGATATGATAAAATCAGGAGGGAAAGACTCACATCCTGTGAAAAGTAAGGTAATAACAGAAGAAAATATAGGATCAGGTTGAAAAAAGAACTGACTAATGCAGACATGAAGTAATAGCAGAATACAAAAATTAGGGCAAAGTGGGGAACAGTCCTAGAACTGAGTGTTCTGGAACGTGTAGGATTAAACTGTCTGTGAACTCAGTTCGCAGCCAACATTTGTGAAGCACCCATGATGAGGGCTGTCTGGGGCTGTTGTGGTGGAAGATCCCAAAATGAAGAGAACATGGAGAGGAGTCAAGATGGCGGAGAAGTAGCAGGCTGAGACAACATCAGGTAGCAGGAGATCAGCTAGATAGCTTATCTAACCATTGCGAACACCTACAAATCCAACAGGAAATCGAAGAGAAGAAGAGCAACAATTCTAGAAACAGAAAATTGATCACTTTCTGAAAGGTAGGACCTGTGGAGAAGTGAATCCAAAGTGATGGGAAGATAGACCGCGGAGGGAGGGTCCGGCTCCCAGCAAGCGGCGGAGCAACGGAGCACAAAATCAGGACTTTAAAAAGTCTGCTCCAGGGGCGCCTGGGAGGCTCAGTGGGTTAGGCTGCTGCCTTCAGCTCGGGTCAAGATCTCAGGGTCCTGGGATCGAGTCCCGCATCAGGCTCTCTGCTCAGCGGGCAGCCTGCTTCCCTCTGTCTCTCTCTCTGCCTGCCTCTCTGTCTACTTGTGATCTCTCTCTGTCAAATAAATAAATAAAATCTTAAAAAAAGAAAAAAGTCTGCTCCATGGAGGGACATCACTCCAGAGGCTAAACCGGGGGGAAGCCCACCCGGGGTCAGCATAACCCCAGGTCCCGCGGGGTCACAGAAGGACTGGGGGTGTCTGAGTGTCGCAGAGCTCGAAGATATTAGAGCGGGGAAGCTGGCTACAGTAACAAAGCCGAGGAGTGAGCTCTCAGCTCAGGGTTACGTTGAACTGGGCACAGGCTGGGTGAGCTCGGAGCACAGCCGGAGACCACGGAGGCGGAAGCAACTGGGTGCTTTTCTCCAAGTGCGAGCAATTGGGCGCTTTCCTCCAAGTGCGACCAGAGGCCAGGGAGACAGGGGTGGTTGGGTGCTTTGCTTTGAGGGCACACTGAGGAGTGGGACCTGAGCTCTCGGCTCCTCTGGGCCAGAGACTGGGAGGCCGCCATCTTCATTCCCGTCCTCTGGAACTCTACGGAAAGTGCTCAGGGAACAAAAGCTCCCAAAAGCAAACCTGAGCGGATTACTTAGTCCGGCCCCTGGTAAGGGCGGTGCAATTCCTCCTGGGGCAAAGGCACTTGAGAATCAATACAACAGGCCCCTCCCCCAGAAGATCAACAAGAAACCCAGCCAAAACCAACTTCACTCACCAAGTAGAACAGAGGAATTCCAGAGGGGGAGAATGCAAATCTTATCTGGACAAAATGACAAGGCGGAAAAACTCACCACAAAAAAAAAAAAAAGAACAAGAAGCAGTACCGAAGGCTAGGGAATAATCAATACAGACATTGGTAATATGATGATCTAGAGTTCAGAATGACAATTCTCAAGGTTCTAACCGGGCTCGAAAAAGGCATAGAAGATATTAGAGAAACCCTCTCTGGAGAGATAAAAGCCCTTTCTGGAGAAATGAAAGAACTAAAATCTAAACAAGTTGAAATCAAGAAAGCTATTAATGAGGTGCAATCAAAAATGGAAACTCTTACTGCTAGGATAAATGAGGCAGAAGAAAGAATTAGTGATATAGAAGAACAAATGAGAGAGAATAAAGAAGCTGAGCAAAAGAGAGACAAATACTGGACCACAAGGAGAGAATTCAAGAGATAAGTGACACCATAAGATGATACAACATTAGAATAATTGGGATTCCAGAAGAAGAAGAAAGAGAGGGGAGCAGAAGGTATATTGGAGAGAATTATTGTAGAGAATTTCCCTAATATGGCAAAGGGAACAAACATCAAAATCCAGGAGATGCTAAGAACGTCCCTCAAAATCGATAAAAATAGGTTCACACCTCGTCACCTGATAGTAAAATTTTCAAGTCTTAGAAACAAAAAGAAAATCCTGAAAGCAGCCCTGGAAAAGAAGTCTGTAACATACAAGGATAAAAACATTAGATTGGCAGCAGACCTATCCACAGAGACCTGGCAGGCCAGAAAGAACTGGAATGATATATTCAGAGCACTAAACGAGAAAAACATGCAGCCAAGAATACTATATCCAGCTAGGCTATCATTGAAAATAGAAGGAGAGATTAAAAGCTTCCAGGACAAACAAAAACTGAAAGATTTTTCAAACACCAAACCAGCTCTACAGGAAATATTGAAAGGGGTCCTCTAAGCAAAGAGAGACCCTAAAAGTAGTAGATCAGAAGGAAACAGAGACAATATACAGTAACAGTCACCTTACAGGCAATACAATGGCACTAAATTCATATCTCTCAATAGTTACCCTGAATGTTAATGGGCTTAATGCCCCAATAAAAGACACAGAGTATCAGAATGGATAAAAAAACAAAACCCATCAATATGCTACCTACAAGAAACTCATTTTAGACCCGAAAACAGCTCCAGATTTAAAGTGAGGGGGTGGAAAAGAATTTACCATGCTAATGGACATCAGAAGAAAGCTGGGGTGGCAATCCTTATATCAGATCAATTAGATTTTTAGCCAAAGACTATAATAAGAGATGAGGAAGGACACTATATCATACTCAAAGGATCTGTCCAACAAGAAGATCTAACAATTGTAAATATCTATGCCCCTAACGTGGGAGCAGTCAACTATATAAACCAATTAATAACAAAATCAAAGAAACACACCCACAATAATAGAATAATAGTAGGGGACTTTAACACTCCCCTCACTGAAATGGACAGATCATCCAAGCAAAAGATCAACAAGGAAATAAAGGCCTTAAATGACACATTGGACCAGAGGGATATCACAGATATATTCAGAACATTTCATCCCAAAGCAACAGAATACACATTCTTCTCCAGTGCACATGGAACATTCTCCAGAATAGATCACATCCTCGGTCCTAAATCAGGTCTCAATTGGTATCAAAAGATTGGGATCATTCCCTGCATATTTTCAGACCACAATGCTCTGAAGCTAGAACTCAATCACAAGAGGAAATTGGGAAAGAACCCAAATACATGGAGACTAAACAGCATCCTTCTAAAGAATGAATGGGTCAACCAGGAAATTAAAGAAGAATTGAAAAAATTCATGGAAACAAATGATAATAAAAACACAATGGTTCAAAATCTGTGGGACACAACAAAGGCAGTCCTGAGAGGAAAATATATAGCGGTACAAGCCTTTCTCAAGAAACAAGAAAGGTCTCAAATACACAACCTAACCCTACACTTAAAGGAGCTGGAGAAAGAACAACAAAGAAACCCTAAACCCAGCAGGAGAAGAGAAATCATAAAGATCAGAGCAGAAATCAATGAAATAGAAACTGAAAAAACAATAGAACAAATCAACGGGACTAGGAGCTGGTTCTTTGACAGAATTAATAAGATTGACAAAACCCTGGCCAGACTTATCAAAAAGAAAAGAGAAATGACCCAAATAAATAAAATCATGAATGGAAGAGGAGAGATTACAACTAACACCAAATAAATGCAAACAATTATAAGAACATACTATGAGCAACTCTACGCCAACAAATTCGACAATCTGGAAGAAATGGATACATTTCTAGAGACATATACTACCACAACTGAACCAGGAAGAAATAGAAAACCTGAACAGACCCATAACCAGTAAGGAGATTGAAACAGTCATCAAAAATCTCCAAACAAACAAAAGCCCAGGGCCAGACAGCTTCCCAGGGGAATTCTACCAAACATTTAAAGAAGAATTAATTCCTATTCTCCTGAAACTGTTCCAAAAAATAGAAATGGAAGGAAAACTTCCAAACTCATTTTATGAGGCCAGCCTCACCTTGATCCCCAAACCAGACAAGGATCCCATCAAAAAAGAGAATTACAGACCAATATCCTTGATGAACACAGATGCAAAAATTCTCAACAAAATACTGGCCAATAGGATCAAACAGTACATTAAAAGGATTATTCACCACGACCAAGTGGGATTTATTCCAGGGCTGTAAGGTTGGTTCAACATCCGCAAATCAATCAACGTGATACAACACATTAATAAAAGAAAGAACAAGAACCATATGATACTCTCAATAGATGCTGAAAAAGCATTTGACAAAGTGCAGCATCCCTTCCTGATTAAAACTCTTCAAAGTGTAGGGATAGAGGGCACATACCTCAATATTATCAAAGCCGTCTATGAAAAACCCACTGCAAATACCATTCTCAATGGAGAAAAACTGAAAGTTTTTCCGCTAAGGTCAGGAACACGGCAAGGATGTCCGTTATCACCACTGCTGTTCAACATAGTACTAGAAGTCCTAGCCTCAGCAATCAGACAACAAAAGGAAATTAAAGGCATCCAAATCAGCAAAGAAGAAGTCAAACTATCACTCTTTGCAGATGATATGATACTATATGTGGAAAACTCAAAAAGCTCCACTCCAAAACTGCTAGAACTTGTACAGGAATTCAGTAAAGTATTAGGATATAAAATCAATGCACAGAAATCAGTTGCATTTCTCTACACCAACAACAAGACAGAAGAAAGAGAAATTAAGGAGTCAATCCCACTTACGATTGCACCCAAAACTCTAAGATACCTAGGAATATACCTAACCAAAGAGACGAAAAATCTATACACAGAAAACTATAAAGTACTCATGAAAGAAATTGAGGAAGACACAAAGAAATGGAAAAATGTTCCATGCTCCTGGATTGGAAGAATAAATATTGTGAAAATGTCTATGCTACCTAAAGCAATCTACACATTTAATGCAATCTCTATCAAAGTACCATCCATTTTTTTCAAAGAAATGGAACAAATAATCCTAAAATTTATATGGAACCAGAAAAGACCTCGAATAGCCAAAGGAATATTGAAAAAGAAAGCCAAAGTTGGTGGCATCACAATTCCAGACTTCAAGCTCTATTACAAAGCTGTCATCATCAAGACAGCATGGTACTGGCACAAAAACACACACATAGATCAATGGAACAGAATAGAGAGCCCAGAAATAGACCCTCAACTCTATGGTCAACTAATCTTCGACAAAGCAAGAAGGAATGTCCAATGGAAAAAAGACAGCCTCTTAAACAAATGGTGCTGGGAAAATTGGACAGCCACATGCAGAAAAATGAAATTGGACCATTTCCTTACACCACACACGAAAACAGACTCAAAATGGATGAAGGACTTCAATGTGAGAAAGGAATCCATCAAAATCCTTGAGGAGAACACAGGCAGCAACCTCTTCGACCTCAACTGCAGCAACTTCTTCCTAGGAACATCGCCAAAGACAACAGAAGCAAGGGCAAAAATGAACTATTGAGATTTCATCAAGATCAAAAGCTTTTGCACAGCAAAGGAAACAGTTAACAAAACCAAAAGACAACTGACAGAATGGGAGAAGATATTTGCAAACGACATGTCAGATAAAGGGCTAGTATCCAAAATCTATGAAGAATTTAGCAAACTCAACACCCAAAGAACAAATAATCCAGTCAAGAAATGGGCAGAGGACATGAACAGACATTTCTGCAAAGAAGACATCCAGATGACCAACAGACAGACAAAAATATGCTCCACATCACTCGGCATCAGGAAAATACAAATCAAAACCACAATGAGATACCACCTTACACCAGTCAGAATGGCTAAAATTAATAAGTCAAGAAATGACAGATGTGGCGAGGATGCGGAGAGAGGGGAACCCTCCTACACTGTTGGTAAGAATGCAAGCTGGTGCAACCACTCTGGAGAACAGCATGGAAGTTCCTCAAAAAGTTGAAAATAGAGGTACCCTATGACCCAGCAATTGCACTACTGGGTATATATCCTAAAGATACAAACGTGGTGCTCCGAAGGGGCACGTGCACCCAAATGTTTATAGCAGCAATGTCCACAATAGCCAAACTATGGAAAGAACCTAGATGTCCATCAACAGATGAATGGATAAAGAAGATGTGGTATATATACACAATGGAATACTATGCAGCCATCAAAAGAAATGAAATTTTGCCATTTGCAATGACGTGGATGGAACTAGAGGGTATTATGCTTAGCGAAATAAGTCAATCGGAGAAAGACAACTATCATACGATCTCCCTGATATGAGGGAGTGGAGATGCAATGTGGGAGGTTTGGGGGGTAGGAAAAGAAAAAATGAAAGAAGGTGGGATTGGGAGGGAGACAAACCATGAAAGACTCAATCTCAAAAAACAGACTGAGGGTTGCTGGGGGAGGGGGGACAGGAGAGGGTGGTGGGGATATGGACATTGGGGAGGGTATGTGCTATGATGAGTGCTGTGAAATGTGTAAACCTGGCGATTCACAGACCTGTACCCCTGGGGATAAAAATACATTACATGTTTATTAAAAAAATAAATAAATTTTTTAAAAAATGAAGAGAACATGAGCTCTAACTGGCAAGGACCTTACAGGCTAGACTAAGAGACAGACATTTACTTCATAATACAAGACCTGAATGAGTAAGAGTGGGAATGAAAGGGTCCCTCGAGGGCCAGTGAGGGACAACGGAGAGCAACAGGGACAGGGGAGAGAGTTATCAGAGCAGGCTTTCCTGGAGCTGGTGTTGAACCAATTATAGGGTGGAATGCCTATGAGACACAAATGCAGGTGAAAAGTGCCACCTAGGAAACCTTAGAAGAATCCTTGGATTTAGCAGTTAACCTACTGACTAGAGAGGAGGGCAGAGAGAGAAGAGGGAAACATCAGCGCCAGGGGAATAGTGAGAGGCAATTTGGATTAGGAAATGCATGTAAGTTTTTTTGTCAGCTCCAAGGAAGTGAAAAAGCAAGGTGGGCAGGTCAGAGTTGGGGGACTGGGAGGAGATCCAGGACCTACTTTTGAAAAGGCAAAAACCCAAGGAGCAGGGCAGCAATCAGCCAGCAGCAGGTCCCCAGCAACTGCCGTGGTCACGCAGACGCTCCTGTCCACAGTGCTCGGACACCGCCTGAGCTGGCTCCCATGAACCCCCGCCCCGCCACGTCCTTGAACCCTCCCACTGGCCCCAGGAAACAATGCCATGTCATCGGAGGTTCCTCTGTGCAACCAGTTACCTAATGTCTAACAGACATTTCACATAGCACGGCCATAGTGGAAGTCCTGATCCATAGCCCCTTCAGCAAATCCTCCCCAAACCATTTGGCTGTCAAGCCTTGCATCGGAATAAATGCTGCCCACAGATACCCCGTTAATGAGCCAAAAATCCAGGCTTCATCTTATTTCTTTCTGTGTCTCACTCCCACATTAATAGGTTAGCTGGCTCGCTATCCATCTTCTATCCTGAAATTGGCCCTTTCTCTCCGTCTCCTCTGCCACAACCATGGTCCACGTGGTCCTTTTCTCTCACCCAGGTCGCTGCCATAGCCATGCATCCCTGCCTCCTGCCTCCACCCCTGGGTCCACCCCATCCAGTGGTCATGCCGGGGAAAGCGTCTGTCAGGACATGTCAGTCTCCTGCGGAAAATCCCCCAGCTAGCCACAATCTGAACGGCTCGCCTGCCTCCCGGCCCAGGGAACCTGTGCATCCTTCGCGCTGGAAGCCTGTGTGACCCCATCTGAGTCCCCAGCCCAAGGCCCCGCTGGAGCAGCTCTGCAGTCATTGCCTCTTACACGACCCTGTGTTATCTTCTCTATGGCACTTGGTGCTTGCCATATCTCACATGTTACCTTAAAAAAAAAAAATGCTATTATTTACCCCCACTACGATGTTAAGTATCTTGAGAGAAGGGACTCTTTCAAGTTTTTCATGTATCTCTACTCTAAGGCCTGGCACGTAGAAAGTGTTCAAAAAATATTTTTGACTGACTAATAATAATCTGGGAATTAAGGCTCTTAGTGACACCCCTTAGCTTACCGACCGTAAACAATTTTCTATCAAGACTGGATTACGATGATCCCAAAGTTACCTATAAATCTAAAATTATATAATATCTTATACAGGCCTGTGTCAGTTTTTTCCCTCTCAGTGATCATCTCAATCTCGTGAGAAGATGCTACAGTCTCATGTGATCTGAGCCTTTACCACCCGTCATGGTCTTCTTCCCTTGCTGTCTCATCAGACCTCCTCGTCTCACTCTGATGGCTTTGTCATTCTCTGCACTAATACATCAGGGAAAGTTAAGTGTGATTTTGAGCTCCAATGTGAAGAGGAACACTTGACCAAGATCACACCTGCTTGTCTTCCTGAAACACATTTTATTTGTAAAAAATATGTATATTTAGGAGATTTGTGAAGATCTCATACTTCCTAAAGAGTGATAAACTGGGTAGAGAAGATTCCAACAGATCTGTTACTAGAAATAAGATTCACGATACGCTGAGGTACAAAAGCAAAGCGTTTGGTTGAGTTCACTCACTCAGCCCATCGCTCTGGAAGGCTCGAGGTAGATACTATGGCGCAGATGTGAGCCATGTGAAGTAGATGCTCATAGATGGTCATAATCCTGAACTAAGTTCACTGAAATTTCATTACAATGTCTTCTAGGCTAAAGCTGGAGAAGAATACTCATTACAGGAGAGAGAGAAAAATAGAGATTGAATTAGTCCTGGAAGTGGTATTGGAAGAAAGAACACATACTGAAAATACGGGGAAAAATCATAAACACTTCAAGGAAGATCAAGTGGAAAATAAGGAATTTTGTAATTTAATTGACTTTATTTTTTTTTAAGATTTTATTTATGTATTTGACAGACAGAGATCACAAGCAGGCAGAGAGGCAGGCAGAGAGAGAGGGGGAAGCAGGCTCCCTGCTGAGCAGAGAGCCCGATGTGGGGCTCGATCCCAGGACCCTGGGACCATGACCTGAACTGAAGGCAGAGGCTTTAACCCACTGAGCCACCCAGGCGCCCCTTTAATTGACTTTATAAAAGATAAAATACTAGCATGTCATGCCAGTGTTACTTTAACATGAAAGAGTACCTTTTCTTTCTTCTTTTCACCAATTGTGATCATTTGATATAATCGGCCTGTTCGGTGTTCCACCTCAGTAAGACTGTTTGTCATTGTTCTGATAATGGACAATGGAGAACATTTCTACACAGACACGAGAGAACGCTGAAATGAAAGTGTTTGTTTAGAGGTCATTGTGTCCAAAGAGGCAGAAAATAAATTCTTCTCAGACATTGGCTATTTTAGATAATCCCTCACCCCTTTTGCTGTACATTAATGCAGTTTATAGAACCCCCGCAGTAATACGCTCCCTCTGAATAGAAATAATCTCCTTCCCTTAAGAATATCCTGAAAGCAGATATATAACTGGGCCATTTCAAAATCGCGTATTATTTCCTTTTACTAATAATTCTCTGCTACCACCAAATATAGTAATAACAGTCTCTCATACATTGACACATTCATGAAGTGTCCATTTCTCACTGAAAGAATTATCTGCTTTTCATATTGGTAAAAAAAATATTTATATATTCCCCAAGTACTGCATCCCACAAAATGCAAAGTGGTCTTTTTTTTAAAATAAATATTTTATTTATTTATGTTTTTGAGAGAGGAAGCACGAGTGGAGGGAAGGGCAGGGGGAAAGGGAGAAGCAGGCTTCCCGAGGGGACACCCGGGTTCATGACTTGATCTGAAGGGAGATGATTAACCCACTGAGCCACCCAGGTGCCCCTGGAAAGTGGTTTCATTTCCCATTTATATTAAGAGTAATCTTCAAAGTGTCTTGCTAGTTCACTGTGTTTCATTTTCTCTGTGAATAGTTCATCAAATACTCTCCTCTGCTTTGAAGTAAAGTAGTTTATCCAATCACCCACCGCTCCTGGAAAAATTGGAACAGACAAGAATCCATTTAAATATACAGTATTCACAAAAGAGAGCTGTCAGATTTGCAATAAAATGTGAATGATTTCATTTCTTGCTGATAAGATGATGCAGGGTTATTCTTTTCCTCGTTTGCGTGTTTGTTGTTTCCAATTTCCTCAGTAATGGTTGCATATTAATATGTACAGTGTAAAAAGTTAATTCTTAAAAAGAAAATAAGATTCAGATATATAAAGGTTCTAGGTTTTATGATAGCAGGCAAAGAAATGTCTCAGCTAACCTTAGTTAAAACATAAAAGCTGGGGTGTCTGGGTGGCTCAGTCGGTTAAGGCCCTGACTTTTGGTTTTGGTGCAGGTTGAGATCTCAGGGTTCTGAGGTCAAACCCTGTTTGGGGCTTTTGAGTGTGGAGTCTACTGGATATTCTCTCTCCCTCTCCCTGCCCTTCCCGCTTGTGCCCCCTCTCTGTCTCTCAATCTCTCTTTCTCTCTCTCTAATAAATAAATACATCTAAAAAAAGAAAAAAACATGAAAGCAGACAAAGTGGACATAATGCCACTTATTTCCCTGCCTGTGCACCTATGAAGCAATGACTGTGCTGATACCCTATCACAGGCCTGGGTAATCAGTCTCTCTTCTTGATTCAAGTATCATTAACACACAGTGTTACAGTAATTTCAGGGGTACAGTGCAGTGATTCAGTAATTCTATGTGTTACTCAATGCTCATCATGATAAGTGTACTCTGAAACCCTTTCACCCATTTCACCTTAATGGGTCTCACTGTAAGGAAATGTACTTCACAACACTGATAACAGTTGAAAATACCAGCACCAAGTTAGTTGTGTGATGTCCTTACCTTCGAACAAGGTGTTTGGAGAGCAAAATCAGATCTATCCTTCCCTCGGTCCATCAGCCTCTCCTGATCCTGCAGGTCACCCTCAGCCTTGGCCACAGCGCCAACCCCTCAGGACCACTCTTCTTGCCTCTATCAAGCCCCAACCCTGGATCTTGCCCATCGTGGCCTTTAGTCACTTCTGGCCTCAGGCTTCATTCCCAGGGCCTCAGCGTATAGATCCTGTTACACATCATCTTCCCATATCAGTACTTCCTTCTCAGCAATGAAAGTTATGGGGAGGAGGGTAAGGCGGCTTGGATTCAAATCTTCACTCCACCAGTAACTAGTTGCACGACCTTGGACAAGTTGTTGAGGTGCTCGGCATCTTAGTAAAATGTAAACACTATGAACACCACCCTCAGAATTCTGCTGTCAAGTGTAAGATAACTCCAGTAATGTGCCCGGCACACAGTCAGCCCGCAGTAAATGCTGGCTATTCGCACTCCACAGTCTTCCTGGCTACATAGGAAACCCCTGTATGGATGTGATGTAGTACATTTAACGCTTTCTGATTAGAGGCCAATTGAGTGCATTTCAGGTTTTCAATGTCATGAACAATATTACAACGTGCATCCTGTCCATACATCTTTCCATAGTCTTGTAATATCCCCCCCTAAATTTTAGTACGTAGGGGCCCTGGGACTTCTGACACTGACGTGGACCACTCTGTATCTTTGCCTGCCACCTTATCTCCATAGGCAGTTTCTAGAATATCAGCTCCTCTTCCAACTTTAAAGCCAACTGCAGGCATGAACCCTCCTCTGTACCGTGAGGAATATCTCTTGCACCAAGGAGTCTGAATCATCCGCTTCAGTCACTTACTTAACATGATTATTTTCAGGGGATGGATCCCTACTCCCACCTCGTCCAGCCAATAGAAGGAATAAAGTGAGTGGACCCATCCTTGTGTTTAATGCCTCGTATAGTCCAAATTTAGCAATAGGCAGTCATGGGGACCAGTATCAGGGTTAACCTTCCATGTTTTGTCAGATCCTATACAAGGAAACCACTTTCTGCTAGAATTTAAATGCATTAGAATTAATGTTTGTTAGCTACAATTATATTGATAGGGTTTCACCTGGGGATATTTGTAGGGTTACTACCTCTGTTTTCCTTAGAGTAAAATTTCCCAAGTTAGTAGGATAACACGGGTGAAAACTGTGTATTTTGCTAATCAGATCTCAAAGGGCAGTGATAAGAGATATCAATGGTAGCACTGGATTCCACGAAACATCAGAACTTCCGCATTTCTCATCATTCTCTTTACCATAATCCCTCCCAATCTCTGTTTCTGGCGTCTTTGCTTGTTTTACCTGCTTTCATGCATCCTTTTCTAAATTCTCCCTGTCTCCCCTCTATCGTCTCTCTCCCACCCATCCTAATCTTTTTCTTCCCCCCCTATGTCATCTTGTTCTTGTCCTCCATTTTCAAACTTCGTGGAAGAGCGGTCCTTATCTGCTCCTTCCTTCGTTCTCTCTCATCTTGTTAATCCCCTCAATTTGCCTCCCATCACCACCACTATGGAAATCACCCTCAGAATTCATGACTGATAAATGGCCACGTTTGACCCTGGCTTTCTTCGTAATCCTGGCTGATTTCCTTTCCTGGCTTGTCTTAGCTATTTCATTCCCATTGATGCTAGGGTCTCTAGGGCTTCCCTTAAACCTTTCCCTACTAGTCCTTCCCACCCACGCTGAAGAATTTTACCTAATTCCACAAATTGCCAATGGCTCCTAAACTGACTTCTGAGCTGAGATCCACCAAACAGTGGCTCCCTGCCCCTGCCCAAGTTATGACCCTCCATGTTTCCTATCTGGACTATTACAATAACCTCTTACTGGACTTTCTGCCTCTGGTTTCTAAACAACTTTCCACCTGAATCTATTATTTTCAGTTCCCTTCTTAAAACAGCAAATAGAGAGAAAAAGACCCCCTCATAATGTACAGAGAGCTTTTGGTCTCTGGCCCCAATTTTTATCTCCCTCATTCTGCTCCACACCATATACTCTTCTAGAACAGGAGACTAACTGCTCTTTCTAAAAGAAAATCCAGTCCAATCCCATGGTGGTTCTGGACTTTTCTTCTTGCTGTTAGCTCTTGCTAGAATATATTTCTTCCCTGTCATTTTCCTGGTAAATGCTTCCTGCTTATGCTTCCAGTCCCAGATCCAATGTGACCTCCTCACCTACTTTGCTGAGGAAAATTTATCTCACCCTTATCATGTTGCTATTCACAGTTGCTCATACTAGTAATAAAGTTGTCAATCACCTTGTATTATTGCCTACATTATGATCTTCTGAAGGACAAGGCTATTTTATTTAACTTTTGAATCTTAGTTATTAGAAAATAGTTTATTAATAAATATTTGTTGAATTGAGTTCTCTCCTCCCTCCCAGTCCTGGTTTTGCAACTATAAGAAAATGAAAAATGAACTGACAAAAAGTGACTTGCAAAATTAAGAGACTATCTGATCCATATGAGTTAGCCAATTTCTGCTTTGGGAAGAATTCTATTCAGATGAGCTAAAAAATGGAAACAAAGGTGTGTTTTCTAGTAGGAAACCTGAGTACCTAAATGTAGAAAATTTTGTCATTGTAAGTTATGAAAAATTTGAAGAATGTTCAAATATTTTTCCGTGGGGTCTGGACTAAAATTCACATGGGTATCAAAACGATTCTATATCTGGATGAACCCAAACTACTTCTAAGTTACATGTTAGGAAGTAGTAGAGAAGATTTACTTCCTTCTCTTTGGGTTTTCATGCAGAGGAGTGCCTTGGATAACACTCCCAGCTTCTCTCTCTGCCCTGTACTTCTGTGGGGTGAGTTATTTGGTGAGTTTGGGAAAGTGCACTGTCCACATTCATCAGCTCCCTTCTCTCTTCTGAAAAAAGCACATGTCATGTACCACTCTCCACCATGCTCTCTGTGGGAGGCCTCAGTGCAGGGACAGGACTGCATTTGATTGTGACTAAGCAAGCACGTTTGCAAAATTTAGGATAAGTTATTAGCAAACACTCAAGGCTGCACACCCGAGGCCCATTCTTCGGGGAGTTTTATCATTTTCATCTGTTTGACACCTGTGTCTTTCTCTCAATTGGTTCATAACTGGGTATGGAAATCTCAATTTCTGGAAATAATGCGATTTAAGAAATTTGTTTAATAAACATTCACTCAGGGATGACAATGAGTAATCCATTGTGCAAGAGGTAGGGTGTATGATGGTAAAATGAGAGATTTAAAAATTATAAAATGGAACTACTTCCAGCCAGAGTACCACATCCCTTTCTGACTTACCTTTTCTAAATACCAGGTTCCTGTTAGATGTGAGGGCACAGATGGTATGATTTGGATCACAGTTTTCTTTGGCTGCATTATTTTTCATTTCACTGAATGACGTTTTCTGAGCAATCTTATTAATTTCACTGTCACTCACATTTATACCAAGGAAAGTAGTTATTTTCTTGATGCTTTTAGAAAGATCCTAGCAATAAGAAAAATTATTTTTTAAAAAGTGTAACTCAACAAAACACCAAATTCATTCCCTCAACCCTGAAAACAGAATTTATTGATTTTCTATTTTAATTTGACTTAAATTTTGAATGTTGAAATGTTAGGAAGGACTTACTTTCTTCATTTCTTCATAGAATATAATTAGAATGTTTTTGTCATTTTTGTGCTCTTCCCAGCTTAAAACGTGATCAAACCAGGATCCATATACAACTAGAAGGAAAAATGAATTGTGTGAATATTCAAGAGCATGGGTTGGCACCCCAGGATTCTTCCCACTTCACCAAAGTGGACAAAATAAGGCACACACGTATTAGACTCTGGAGTGAAGGGGTTTTACTTAAGAATTGTTGAATCACTATAGTGTACATCTGAAACTAATATAACACTGTATGTTAACTATACTGGGTTTAAAGTGAAAAAAAGAAAATGTTAATTACATATGTTAATGCCATATCATTCATTATCTATGAAGAAACTTATAATTAGGTTTAATAAAATTCAATAATTAAAAATTAAATAAGATCTTAAATATCCTTTAAAAAGAGTTTCCTTAGAAGAGCCCAATTTTAAAACACTACTGTTTCAACTAAATGCAATATTAAGAAATGAAGCTGGATGGCTGTATCTTTTAATAAGGCTGTGGTTTGGTTTTTTTTTTTCTTATTTTGGTAAATATCTTTTTATCATCATCAGAAGTTACAGTAGAAATACAGAGATACATATTTTCCCAATAATTATGTTCTGAAACTACTTTGGATCTTGGAAGAAATAGAGAAACATTGAGAATTTATTACTTTCTTCCTGTAAATGGCATGGTTTTTATAAGTTCTTAGCATAAAAAGTTTTGAGGAAGTTTATGCTAAGCATAAACTCAAAAAAGGGGTGGGAGAGAAAAGAGAAAAGAAGTCTATTCATTTATCTTAGTTCAAGGTTGCAAAATACAGTGTTAGGGCTTTAAGAGTGGTTGATATTATCTCTTTATTGTTTTGTTTATTTGACAGATCTCAAAAATGTCTAGGGCTGGAAGTAAAATGTTATCATGCAAAATAAATTATCAACTGTGATGATAAAAACAAAAAGTGAGCAATTTCTTGTACCACAGAAAGTTGACTAGCTTGATAATCTAAAGCATATAATAGAGTAATTTAAAATACTGGGTATACATCTTTCCATGCATCCTTATTATACATAGATTTAATACTAGCTAATGCTCAAATTATAAAAGAGTTCCTCCACTCACAATGTTCTGAAGATCAGCTGACTATTGATTCATTTAATAAGCATTTATGAAGTCATTAGTGTCTACCAGATACTGTGCCATATCGCTTTTAAACATGAAACTTTTGAATAAATTGATGTGTAATTAACTCCTAGCTAACTGCAATTGTGTACGGTTTCGGCCCCTGGGGAAGTAAAGGGCAAGAAAATAACCAGAAGCCATTTGTAAAAGACCAGACTTACGGGACTGTGATGGTATCATCATAGAGCCCGATTTTACACCCCCGGGGGCCCAGAGGGCTGTAAAGCAAGAACAGGTGTTTGGAAGGTCTCCAGTTCCTAGCATTCTCACTGCCAGTTCAGTGACTTACAAAATACTTTATCTTGGAATGACCCAAATTACCCTATCAGTGATAAGGAGTTGACCTAAGAACTGCCAGCCTATTGCCAGGAACAAACACAGGGTGAGATAGAGCACTGATTTTTCTCTCCTAGGAGTTTAGGCAGTGAACTGGTCTCTATTGACTCAGACTATGCTGGAAGTTGCCACCTGCATCACCCCCGCCCCCGGGTAGCTGCAGCCCAGCCCCGGTGGAAAACATCACCACCCTCCATACTGTCAGGGAGCCCAGGCCTCTGTGCCCCCGCCCCCCAGCCTGGGCAGGAAAAGAGACCCCGAGTCCTAGGGTCACGGCCGGTGGCTACCTATGATTGACTAGGCCCACTATGGTTTTGCAGCAGGAAATGTATTCCAACATACCCCAAATAAATGTAAGAAAAATCTTTTGGATCATAGCCTGACCATCATTTGAGAGCCAGATATTCTATTATTAATTAATTAATTTATACTTTGTCTTGTTCCAAAAAGACAGAAGAATCTAAAGGAATTGGCTGCCTGGGTCTTCCTTACCCATATAGAGAATTATACTTTGGGTCCTTTTTTTAATCCTAATCCTCATTGTCCAGACCTAAGGCTTTAAAGAAAATACAGCTTCCAAAATAGAGACATAAAAATCTTTTTTTTTTTTCTGGGAAATGCTTTTCTCCACATCCTTCACTTAAAGACAGAATTTTCTACTACCTCCTGCATGGCCTTCCTTCTGTTATCCAGAATAACTTGTTCTCCCCGAAATGCCCAGACCAGAAAAGTTGCTCTTACTTGGCCAACCCAAGTGTGTTAGGGTCTGGACTGTGCATCGGCAATCTTACGGCTTCCTATCAACTTCCAGAACTCCTCCCTCCGAGATAATTCAGGCTCCTATAGGACTCGTGTCCTTTAAATATATCACTCTTCTTAGCCTTATCTCTGTCAGAAGTGGACTTTTTGATCTGTTCCCAGCAGTCATGGAAGACTCTGATCTTAGAACACAACCTCCTGGGGCAGCTCACATCTTGTCACCCACCCGTTGATGGACAGCTTCTGCAAATACCCTACTTGGACCACTTATGTCCTTTTTAATCCTCATTTTCTTCCCCTTGTTCTTCTCCCCAACCTTTTTCTAGCTAAAACCTTCAACTTCCCTTTTTCCTTTATTGTTTATTTCAACCACCTGAAAAAACACTCAATATTGAATCAAAGCACTTTACCTTCTTTTCTTTTTGCCCAATGCTGCTGAGTTCTGCTGAAGAAATTTATACAACTCCATACTGACACCATTACAAATTCATTTTTCCAACCTTAAGGGTCCTGAGGCTGCCTAGCAAACTTACTTGTCCTGCATTAACACATTCTCCTATTTTCCACATCAGCGATTTCAAACCTCCCACACTTTCTGCAAACCCTTTGTCCCACTCCTATCCAGTTTCAACGAACATCTTAATTTCTAGTTTCCAGAAAGCACTTTGATGATTGTGCAGAAATTCACGAGGATGAAGTGCCTAGGAAATGCGGAGTTCTCACAAAAGACTGGAGAGGGGGCTAGTGGGAAAAAAAAAAATATGGTGCTAAAATATTTCATTAGATACTAATCTGTCAGAATATTGCCAGAACACAATTTACAGTTACTATTTAATTTAAAAAACTAAAATGTATTTGTAAACTGTCTGAAAGGTAAATCAGATGATTAGACAAATGTGTGGCTATCTATGTCTTTATGGTACAGTCTCCTCATATAATGTGTATATATTTATGTTTTGGAAACGGGTATAGGATATCATGATGCTTCAGTGTAAAATAATCTTTCTAGATAAATATCTACATGGAAACTTTCCACCCGAAAGTGAAACTATTTAAAAAGTCTTTGCCTGCCTTTAAAAGTCTATGTCCAGGGGCACCTGGGTGGCTCAGCTGTTAAGCATCTCCCTTCGGCTCAGGTCATGATCCCGGGCTCCTGAGATCAAGCCCTGCATCAGGCTCCCTGCTCTGCGGGAAGCCTGCTTCTCCCTCTTCCACTCCCCTTGCTATGTTCCTTCTCTCGCTACCTCTCTCTGTCAAATAAATAAATAAAATATTTTTTTTTAAAAAGTCTATGTCCAATAGAATGAGTAGATTTCTACAGTAAATTTCTAGTCATGACTTCATTTGAACATCTAAATAGTCCTACATAATCCAAGTCCTGGCCTCAAAATGATTAAACAACTTGTCCACAGTTATACAGGGGATAAATTAGAGTTAAGACTTGACCTGTCTTCTTCTGTCTCCATAGCCTGTTCTATTGTATCATGTTATCTTTGGCAAGAGAAAGAATCCTCTCCTCAAAGAGTAGTCACTGAAGGACATCCCTGAAATATAGTCACCTACCTTTGACAGGAGAACAAGCAACCTTATCTTATAAATACTGTTCCACTCAAGTAAATTTTAAAAATCTTTAGCAATTCACTGCTTACTCCCAGTGTCAGCAGGATTTGCCCAGGCTAGATTACCCGATTATATAATACACAGCAGATCTCTTTGCAATTAAAAATCTATTAACGTACCTAGAAGGTATAAAAGAATCATCTGGAATATTTTCTCCAGCTAACTGCCCTTCCCAGATACTCTGCTTTGACGTCAGATAATGGGGTGGTGGATGTCCTAGGACAGCTAGTTTGCCTCCCTGCGTATGGACTGAGTTGCCCTTTTTGTGGCTACAGTCATAGAAAAATAATCTCTAGAAAACGAGTGCTAACAGGCCTGCTTTACACTGTCCTCAGGTCATACCCAGAGGATGCTTTTTGTCCTCTGGGCACTCCAAAACTGTAGCGATGGAGCCAAATTAGAGCTTGTGCAGCAGTGGGAGGGGTAGTGACCCCCAGGTTGTAATAATTGGAGACAAACGTGGCTTTTCTTTTCTTGAGGAAAAGCAGACTCAAGATCTGTTTGTTTTTTTTTAAATAATGTATGTATTTAAACTCTGTTCACTCCAAAAATGGAATGGAGGCAGAGTGAGGCATGTTAACTATCTTCAAATATTTAGAAGGCTATCGTGGGGAAGAGGAATTAGTTATCAGAGGAACGGCTTCCTCTCTAGGCAAGCTATGCCACAGTGCTAACAGGAAGGATCTGGGAGACTGACACCTGAATTTAAACCTGGGCTCCTTATGAGTTATGCAATTGTCTGGCCTGCCAACGTCTGCATTTCCCTCACCTATAAAATAAGAATGATACCTGGCTCTTGTGTTCTAGTGAGGATGATAGGAGATCGTGTTTGCATAGCACTTAGCTAAGTGTCTATATCACATAGTAAGATTTTTTTAAAACATCTTAACAGTACCGAGATGGAATGCGTCATTTGGGGGCAGGAGCTGGGGTGTGAACCTGTTGTCAAAGTTAGGAAGTTCAAGTTTAGCTGGTACAATCCTTGAGAATGTTATAAAGGCAATTCAAACATCAGGCTGGTGATTTTAACCAGACAATCTTCAATAGACCTGTGGCTCCTGAAACTTCGTGACTACTAAATGTTTGCCAAAGAGGAGCTCAGCTATCGTGAGCATAGCATATTCTTCCGTAGGGAATAGGGCAAAAGAAAGTGTTAAACGCAGTTCTCAATACCCTCCCGTTAAAGTTACACTTGCTGTGGCCTCTCTGAAATTAACAAGTAAAAGCTTAATCATTGGCAAGTGAAATAGGGAAACTAACAATAAAGCAGGTCTACCTCTAACCCCAGGAAGAAGGAAGATCCTGTGGGTACAAACCATTTCTAAATCCTGCCTCTTCAAAATTCTGCATCGTCTCGTTACGTTATTTTTATTTAATGAAAGGGTTGGGAACTCAGGTTTGAGAACTGTTTTTCGTTTTTGTTTTTAAGTGCTCCAGATACCCGTGAGTCAGAGAAACATTAATAAATTCAAAGGTCATGCATGGTTAGGCAAGATCAATATGCATTGCACAACTCAATCAAATGATGTATCAGTTTAGTATTTTCAAGAGAAATCGCTTTTTGTTCATCTTTATAAAGCAAGTGTCAAGATAACTAATACCTTCATTTCTTTTATTTGGGGAATTTTATTCATTTTTTTGGAGAGGGAAAATGTGTGTGTGTGTGTGGTTTGTTGGTGTTATTTTCCATTTAAGCAAACATAAGACATGTTTCAGGCTGCCTGTGAAGGTTTCAACTGTATCTTGCTCTACTCCAATCAATGCATAATTATTTCACTGGCAAAACTGATGGTATATGAAAAAGAAGTGATGCTTGATCAGAATTAATCTCTGTTTTACAAACATTGCTATCAGCTCAATAAGTAATTGCAAATCCGTACTACCTACAGGTGATAAGGAAGTCCGCGAAGAAACAAAGTGAGAAAGAAGGGCTTAGAAGTAAAAAAAAAAACAAAACATAAAACCAAAAAGCTATTCAAATGTATTCCTGAAAATGGGTCACAAGGATCCAGTTAAACTTTTAGAAAATGCTTTCATTTGGAGGGGAACTGTATATGATGAATAGAAATCATTGTTATATTTACCATCTCCTCTTAGGAAAAGCTCGAAAAATGCAGCCCAGGTTTCAATGCCAGGGAGATTCGGGTTATCTCTGTAGTAGTGGAATAAAGAAACAGCCGTGTCTTTTGGATTCCTAACGATGTAGATAATCTGTTAAAAAAAATCAGCTTATTTTTAGATGGAAACAGCCCCATGCAAAACATGTTCTCAAAAAAAGCAACTGGACTTAACCTGTCCATGCCAGGATTTTTTGACAGCTTACCCTGATTATTAAGCACAGACTCAGGGCAGTGTTTCTCAAAAGTTAACGTGTGCAAGAATTATTCAGGAATCTTGCTAAAATGCAGATTCTGACACAGAGAGTCCAGCATGCGGCCTAACATTCTGCGTTTCTAATAAGCTCCCAGGTGAGGTTGGTAATGCCAGTCCACTGACTACACTTTTTCAGTTTAGGCACTAACTGTGGCCCCATCATTTTAGCAGTGGATTCGAGAAACCATCTATCCATTTGTAGGACACGATTGCTTTCTTAATATAAAAATTTTTTTAACATAACATTTAAACAATTTTAATATTATAACACATGATTTAAATACACTCAGATTTCTTATAAATTGTCTACTATTATTTATAGGAAGAATGATATTTTAGAATTTCATTTTCTACAGTTGAATCCCCCACAGAGCAGGAAGTCTGAGCCACCCTCCTAATTTACACAAACACTGCCCTTGCAATCGGATTCAGCTTAATGCATTTCTGTTTAGTATGGGCTACGGACTGGGCAGAGTGGAGTGTTCCTGGTCGGAGAAACAGGAGCAGTCAAGCAGAAACATGACCAGCTCCCTCAAAACAGTCAGGTGTGAGCACGGAGTCATGAAGGTTATAACAGGGACGTAGGGACTACAGGAACGTGCATATTAAAAAACCTCAGAAAACCAGGGTGAGGAGCTGAACTATTTTCCATCACAGTCAGTGTTGCATGAGGACCAGATGTTCCACTTGCTCTTAGATCAATAATCAGGTGGACACATTTTACGTAGGTAAGAAAGCGTTTCCTGAGTCATGCTTGATACGTAACTATTGTTCTATACTATGTTCATAGTCCAGGAGTGGTGCGTGTAACCCACATGAACAACACCCGTCCCTCTTGAGAGACGTGTAAAGGCCGCTATGCACCAAGGTGAAAAGCCACCTTTAGCCCCCATTGTATCCCCATTATCCTCTCTTCCTCTCCAGAGAAAATTATAGAGTAACTCAACACTTAGGGCTTTCTTGAACTGCTCTCTGCTTCTCAAGCAGATCCACAGAAACCCAAAGCTCTGAAAGTGATTGAAAAATCCACTCACTCTTTTATTCTTTTTTTAAAGCTGTTTTAAAGATTTTATTTATTTATCTGACAGAGAAAGATACAGCAAGAATAGGAACACAAGCAGAGGAACTGGGAGAGGGAGAAGCTGGCTTCCTGCCAAGCAGGGAGCCCAATGCAGGACTTGATCCCAGGACCCTGGGATCATGACCTGAGTCAAAGGCAGACTGAACCACCCAGGCACGCCTCCCCTCACGGTTTTAACAAAAAGGGATAAAGTGGCGGGATGGGAAGCCTTAGCCATCTAGTTGGAGTTTTTTGTCTGTTTGTTTTGGTAGACAGAAGCATGCTTCAGGACCTTTGGACAATACCCGATATCACATGTCGGTATCCAGTGGGAAGGACAATACAAACTACTAACACATTAATACATATTTTGACAAAAGAGGTTAAAAGAAGTATTCTGTAATTATGTGTAGTGACATGGTAAGTAGACTTACTGTGGAGATCATGTCACAATATATACTAATATCGAGTCGTTAAGTGGTACATCCGAAACTAATACAATGTTGTATGTCAATTAGATACTCAATAAACACACGCATACAATATTCTAAGAAATATTAGGGGATGGTTGGAAGATATGAAGAGAAGGCAGAATAGTAATCTGAGAAAAAAATTAAATGTTAACTAAATATCAGGAAATGAGCTGAAAACAGACATTTCATGTAAGAGAGTTTGGAAGCAGAAAAAAAGATGGGGAGACAAAGATTAGGAAGAAAAGATAGGAGGCTAACTAGGGTTGAGGGCCACAAGAGGAACTGATCACCTGACAGACCTGATGGAGCAGGAAAGCTTCCAGTAGCTTGTAAACTCTGAGGGCTAGGCAGGGGGCAACAGAGGACAGATCATCATCTTGGGAAACCAAGTGCAACCAGTGAATCTCATTTCTCATTAAGATTGTACCTTAAGACTCTGTCTTTACTGTGGTGGTTTTAAGAAGCCACCCACCCTTTCTGAGCTTCAGTTTCTTTGCTGATGAAAGGAAAAATCTATGGTTACCTTTGTTGTAATGTGTTTACAAAACATAGCATAATCTTTGCAACATTGTATGCGATGGATACTGTTATTTCTGTATCAAAGGAGGAAATCAAAGCTAGGAGAGCATCAGCAATTTTCCAAGAGTGGCAGAGCAAGAACCCAAGCCAGGTTTTCTGGTCTTCCCGAACCTTTGCCCTTAATCACTGCACTCACCTTGCATTGTTTTTGCTTAATATTCACTGGTAGCATGTTGTAGCTCAAATGTGTGGGAATAACTCTTCTCTTACAGTTCATTTTTAGCTCGTCAAGTTTAGAAATGTCTCCCAACTCGATAGGAGAAGTTAGATTAATTCGAGCATTAGGAATGTTCCCAATGACCTCCGCAATCCAGTGAGTACCTTCACATAAAAATAAAACAAAACACATTTTTTAAATTAATTGAAACTCTTGATGAAATAAATATAGAAAATTAGCATGAGGTTATAATAGCAAGGAGCGCATTAATTTTGTTATAAATAGTTATTATTACCTCTTGACACCCATTGAAACCTGAGACACTTGTTGAAAGACCAGAGACATCAATTCATTTGACAGGAAGAGTCACACTTTAAAGCATGAAGAGATTGAGAACTGTCTATGCCTTTTTCTCAGCTTGAAATATTCTCCTGTGCTACACTTATCTCTAGCACCTTCTCCAATCCACAAATACGCAGATCTTGCCACACACAGTTCCTCACCGGTCCCGCAAGCTCATGTATCTTGCTCTTTTTTAAACTGTCTTCTGAGTCTCCCCTCCCCTGGCATAACTATTTACACTTTCTGTCCCTCCCAAGTAGAACATACCAGAGTCTAGTTGCTACTGCTTGTATTCATGCATGCATGAAATTCCATTTCCCCCTGGAAGATAGCCCCTGGATCTTAGTTTTGTTTGTGTGCAAACAGAGTGGTCGTGCAAACGAAGCCCTTGAACAATGAACAAATGCTACATTCAAACAGCATAAAGATACAATCCTATGCTACCATGAAGTCTGGAAGGAATACATAAAGCAAATGTGGGTATGCTCCAGGGTTGCAGACAATAGTAAACTGGAGCAGGGAAGCAGAAGTTTGGATGGGGAGGATGCTTTGCTGATTTGAAAACAATGTTCCTAAAAAGTTTAAATCAGGCCTATTTCCTTTCCATTGAACTCATTTGTAATTTCAATTTAAAATCTGTTATAATATTCACTAATTTATAGCTGAATAAATATTTAAATGGTGCTCTCATCTGCATGATGTGTTTTAAATTTAAGACTTTAAGATAATAATGCTCATAAGTCAACTCTAATATTCATATGAGCATGACTAATATAACTAATGACATTTCTATTATTTTCACAGGATGTATTGATTTATTCTGGTGAAGAAGACAGAATACAGTTTTGGATCATATTCAGGGGCCTCCAGAGCTGGCGGGTGATATAATTTATAGGCATCAATATGTGCAGTGGAAACTTTATATATGGTTGTTTATATAAGGTATAAGCTAGACACCTGCTCAAAGAACCTTAAAAGTATCATAAATTACTTTCTGAACTAACATATCAATTTGGGGTAAGGTATGTTTATTCACGGAGTGACCTACCACATAGAGAGAATACTGAGGTATTCTAGAAGCAATCACTTAATTTCCATCTGCAACACCATTTTCCAATAAAATAATTACATATGTGATTTACATTTATTCTCCAAAAACACCCTAGAAGGTCTATGTGAACTCTGTGTCTTCTAATGGAGAGGGTCTCTTGGGCCTGATTCCCAATCAGATAAAAGGACTAAAATGCAAACATGATTTGAAAGAGCTAAACTCTTAGTTGCTGGATCATGCTAGCAAGCATATGCCTATTCACACATGTCCACTCTTCTGGAAATCACAGCAGGCAGGTTGATATTATATACCCTGACCACCTCTCAAAATTAAAAAGAATGTATAATTAATATAGACTACCCCAGGATGCCATTATTCATAATGGTCCTTTCATGAGTGTATAGCCATATATGGAAATAAACTTTTCATAAGAAGGCATAAAATTGAACACTAAAGTGGCACCTGGGTGACTCGGTTAAGTGTGTGTCTTCAACTCAGGTCATCATTTCAGGGTCCTGGAATGGAGCTCCCATCAGTGGGGAGTCTGCTTCTCCTTCTCCCTCTGCCCTTGCCCCCTGCTCCTGCTCTATCACTCTCTCTCAAATAAATAAATAAAATCTTTTAAAAAATGAACACTAAAAATACTTATGGTTTTTTTATTAGCTCAGGAAAGAAATTGTTCATTTATAAATCAATCATTAAAGTATGAATTGAACAAATCTGCTTGTGGCCATGCCAGGTACAAGTATGAAGAGAGCTTTATAATATTACAGACAATATGCTTATTATGTATATCAACATTTGTATACTTTAATGAATAAAAGAGAAACAAAACTGTAATAAAAGCTCTAGTTGAATTTTCTTGAAACACAGTTTTCAGCTTTCTAATGTCAAACTTTTTCATTAAAATGAGCATTTAGGATACTTAAATTTCCTATGGATAAATTCTGAAAAATAAATGTTTTGTAAAAAGTATTATATTTCTATAGAGTAGTCTACTATATTATTATATTATTATTATATTTTGATATAGTAGAATATCATACTTATTTCTTATATTTCACACATTTTAAAATGTACTTATACATTTAAAAATACATTAAAATAAACTTTACCAGATTTTGGATAGGACACCAGAAACACATCATCTTCTCTTGCATTGAAAAAATCCAGGGAATTTAGAAGTTCTTCTGAAGACATAGTAGAAAAGAGGATCCCCTTGAATTTATGAAGAACACTTGACTGGTTCTGGAACGACATCTTTTGTCAAATGAATCAAAAAGTATTATGAAACACTAACTTTACACAAGGCACAGAATAAGTAAGTTCCTTGATGTTAATCCTAGCTCAGTGGCAGGATAATCTTAGAATTACTAAGCTGGTGTTTCAGCTAGAGGAATATGTATATATATATACATTTTGCAATTCTCCATAGGAGTAATTTTTAAACAATAACTAAGCCAAAGTCTACTGTGAAAATGATGTCACTTTCTTGATAACACATTACAAAATATTTCCTCCAACTTGACATTCAAAATAGTTTACATATAAGGCTATCAAGCTAACAGAATGTAATTATTATCTGAAAGGACCAGAGTTAATCAAATCCTTTGGCCTTAAAAAGAAAAGAATTAGTGGTGATAAGGGATTATGTCACTGTGGAAAGGACAAGAAAAGTTGAATGCAATGTTAATATTAACACATAGTGAGAAAGTAGCTAATATGTATTATGTTGCTGGAAGAGGAGAAAATTGAGTGAGGAAATATAAATTTTTCTCAGAATTGGCAGATAAACCCGAGACTAAAGATAAACTTCACAGGAAATACTTTAAGAAAGATAACATGGGACTCAGGAAACCCAAGCCAGAAAATAGATATCTTGAGTTTGTTGTATAGAAGTTTATGGCTGAATTAAGCAAAATTCTTGTCTGAGTCATTCTTTGGTTTTCTCACTAATATTGTTATATTCTGGATTCAATGAGATGTGGCAACAAAGTGCCCAATGCCCAATAACTTCAGTGAACCACAGTGAATTTTTTTGTTTGCTTGTCTAACCATCAAAAGAAATGTATATCAACCGGGAAATGACCAGCATTTTATTGAGCATAAAAAAGTAGAGGTCTACTGTGGAAGAAATAATTAAAGAAGAAAGATATTCATGATAGTGGCAGAAATGACATTCAGAATAATCATATACATAGGAAATTCTAAAGAATCTATAATTAGAATAAACATGTAAATTGGGCGTGGTTGCTAGACGATGGAAACAAATTGTATTTCTACATTCTAGCCAACCCAAATGAAAAATAAAATTCGAAAAACACTACTATTTACAATAATATGAAAAAAATCAAATGTCTAGAAACAAAAGATATGCAAGGCATTGAAAATCACAAACTATTACTGAAACTAGTTAAAGAAGACCTAAGTAAAAAGAGAAATATACCATGTCCATGGACCAGAAGACTCAATATTATTCAAATGTCAAAATTCTCCTCATTGATCTACAAAGTCAATTCTGTTTGATCAAAATCCCAACAGATGTGTGTGTGTGCGTGCGTGTGCGCGCACGAGCGTGCACATGTGTAAATTGACAAGCATTTATATGAAAATGCAAAAGCAGAAGAGCCAAGGAAATCTTAAAGAACAAACTTGTAAGAGTTAGATTATCAGATTTTAAGCTTTAGCATAAAGCAACACTAGTTAAGACAGAGTGGCCTGAGCTCAAAGATACATATATAGATCAATAGAATGGAATAAAGAGTACAGAAAAAGACCCACATTTAAATGGTCAGTTGATTCATGACAAAGGTATAATTCAGTAAAAAAAAAAAAAAAAAAAAAAAAAGATGGTCCTTTGAATGAACGTTGTTTTGTTCAATTAGATTCATATGGAGAAGAAAAAATCTTATCTTACATCATATGCAAAGAAAAATTCAAGCTGGATCATAGAATTAAATTGAAAAAAAGTTTCCAGGGGAAAACAGAATATTTTCATGAGCTTTTGGCAGGTAAATTGTTCTTAAATATGATACACAAAAGCACTAACCATTAAAGAAAAAAAATTATAGTTGGGCCTGATTAAATTAAGAGCCTTTGTCAATTAAAAGACACCATTAAGAAAGTAAAAGGCAAGACACAGACTGGAAGAAAATACTGTAATTACATATATTCAACATTATACTCACATCCAGACTCTTTAAATTACTCCTCATAATCAATAACATAAAAATCAAACAACTCAACAACAACAACAACAAAAGAGCATACCCCTGAATAAGCCTTTGGAAAAGTGTTTAACATCAGCAGTTATTGAGGAAATGGAAATTAAAATTAGCATTATGGGAAGATCTACTCCCACAACGTTGGCATGATAAACTCTGTGGACCCACTCCCTGATGAAACAACCATAAATAATGACAATTATTTTAAAAATAAAATAAATGTTTAGGAGCTCCTGGATTGCTCCGTAGGTTGAGCCTAAGCTGAAGGCCTCTCCCTTGCCCCGACTTGGGCACTCTCTCTCACTTGCTCTCTCTCTCAAATAAATAAATAAAATCATTAACAACAACAAGCCAGTTGCTGTCAGGCAGTTGCTGTCAAATTGTAGTTAAGTACTGGATTTTTCTGAAGACTTGACTGGGCTCGTCACAGAAGACAGCTTGATCACCCGGCTGGCCGTGGATTCCGGCTGTTTACTGGGATGGGGCTCTCTATCAGAGAGCTTATGCGTGGCTTTTCCATGTGGCTTGGGTTTTTTACAGCACGGTGGCTAGATTTTGAAAGGGAGCATTTCTAGAGGGAGTGCTCCAAAAGACCGAAGCAGAAACTGCAAGGATTCTTATGACCTAGTCTTGGGAGTCGTGTGACATCAATTCAGCAATATTCTACCAATGATACAGGGTCAGCCCAGACTCATTGCGGGGAGAGGACTACATGCGGATGAACACTGGGAAGTGTAGTTCTCGGAGCCATTGGTGGAAACTAGCTCTTACAGGGTTCTTGGACTTCCAATGTCTCATTTCCCTCCTGGCAGCAAAATGCTCTCATAACCTTCGCAAGGCCTCCAAGGTCCCACTCTGTCAGTTGTCAGGGTCAGGCTTCCCGTCTGTGATCTCATCACCTAAATCAGGTCCAGATATCAATGGGGCTTCCTGGGGCCATTCCCTTTGCGGAAGCTCCTTGAACGCAGCTTCTGCAATACGATTCTCTCAATCTTTAGACTTGTGAATTAAAGAGACCAGTTATCTTCTCCTACACCCCACCATACAACAGGAACAAGGGTATGAGACACGTTCATTTAAAAAGGCAAAGGACAGGAAGCACATAACTGTTGGAGGACGATAGAAATTTCATGTAGTCCAGTCCTCCTCCCTATCCATGATTCTGGATGGCTCTAGGCTTTGTGATCTAAGCTCTTGGTTCCGAGCCATCTTCCTTCTCCATCAGAAATAACACTTCAGTCAGCTGAGCTGACTTCTCAGGCTGACTCATGCCTGTAGAAGGTTGGGGTCCTATAGCTCTTTTCCTGTAGAGTTGGCTCTGTCCCTTTAAGTCCATGTAGGGGGTTGGTTTGTTTGTTCATTTGCTTAAAAAACAGTATCTAGGTTTTCTGTGGTTACTGTTGGTGCTCCCTCTGTGAAACAAAAGCCACATCCACAAATAGGCTGCATTCTCCTTTGGGATGAGCATGGGGGTGCTTGGAGATTACGTCTTTAAGGTTCTTAGAAACCTTAAGGTAATATTTGTCTAGCAGGTAATATTTGACACGTGTGCCCTTAAGATTTTCTTTTCTTTTTATGCCCCTAAGAGTCTTTTTTAAAATCTTATTTTATTGAAATTCAATTAAGCCCTTAAGATTCTTAAAAGCCTGTAGCCTACCTATGAAGTCTGTGAGGCACAAACGTGTTTTAATCTTTCTGAGGTGTCATTAAAGGGTCTTATGACCACATTCTTAACTTCATTTTCACCTTGAGAACGTGTTTTGCTGGTGGTGTTATGGATGTGATCTTTGTTCTGGTGTCATTCCTTACTTTGAGACCATCTTGCTCACTGGAAAGACTGTCATGGGCCCCCTCTATTTCCACTAGATTCTAATTAAAACCTGGGCAGTTTCTTCTTTAGTTCAACTCCCTTCCCATTTTTATTATAAGCAATAGAAGATACCAGTTATCACTTTCAGCATTTTTCCTGATAATCTCCTTCACAAAGCCACATGTGTGTCAAGTACTCTTCCTATTTTCCATACTTACTCAGGGAAGAGTGTTGCTAATCGTTCTTCCATATATGATTCATATCCTCTTTCATTCAGCCTCCAATAATCACTTTATCATTATCTTAGTCACTGTCTTTTTAAAAAAAAAAAAGACTTTATTTATTTATTTGACAGAGAGATAGAGATCACAAGTAGGCACAGAGGTAGGCAGAGAGAGAGAGGGAGAAGCAGGCTCCCTGCTGAGCGGAGAGCCCAATGCAGGGCTCGATCCCAGGATCCCGAGATCCTGACCTGGGCCAAAGGCAGAGGCTTAACCCACTGAGCCACCCACACGCCCCTCTTAATCACTGTCTTACAAGAATTTGTTAACAAGTTTCTGGTGGCTTGTCAGGTTTCTGCTCACTGTCTAGTCCCCAAGTCAATGTCACATGTTGTAGGTTTTTGTTATAAAAACACTTCATATTCAAGTACCAATCTCCATTTTATCATCTATTTGCTGAATAACAAACCACTCCTTTAAAAAAAAAAATGTTCATTTATCTGAGAGCAAGGGAGTGAGCGAGCAAGAGAGAGAGCACAAGCTGGGAGGGAAGAGACAGAGGGGGAAGCAGATTCCCTGCTGAGCAGGGAGCCGGATGTGGGGCTTAATGGGGGGCTTGATCCGGGGCTTGGTCCCAGGATCCTGGGATCATGATCTGAGCCAAAGGCAGTCACTTAACCAACTGAGCCACCCAGGAGCCCCAACAAACCACTCCTAAAATGTAGTATCTTCAGACGACAGTGTATTGTCTGTCATAGTTTATGATTTCACTGGGCAATTCTCATGATAGCTAGGGCTGGAGGAATGTGAAGACTGAGCTGGTGCTCCAAGATGACTTACTTACAGTGAGGAGGAGATGATGCTGAATGTTGGCTAGGGCCCTCTACCAAATAACCTTTCTACCATTTTGCTCTTTCCTTCCTTCTCCCCTCTTTGTCGGTCTTTCTGTCTTCCTTTCTCCCTTCCTTCCTTCCTTTCTTCCTTTTCTTCCCCCTTTCCCTCTGATGCTTTGAGACTTTTAGTCTTTGTAGTGAAGAGACAGCCCTTGGCTTGGTGTCTGGATCAGGTGTATTCATTTGGTCAGGGGGTGCATTTCTGGTCCATAGGAGCAGAGCATGCTGTATCTCCCACCACTGATAGGTTTGCTGCCAACAAACCTATCAGGGGTACCTAACAGAATTGAGCTCTGAGGGTGGAAAACCATGAGCAAATGACTGATAATTACAAGCAAGCAGCTGGAAAGAAAAACTATGAACAAAACACCCAGATCGGGAAGGGTTTGGTGACTTAGAATTGCTGGAAGAGGTAAGTGACAATGTAAGTTTAGAAAATAAATAATAAGAACATTTAAGGAGATTCTATTAAAACCTTTAAAAAAGACCTTTTAAAATGAAAGATTTAGGATTCAAAATTCAGAAAATGAATCAAAGGAGAAATTGGTTACAGATAAATACACAATAGGTAGCCTAGAAAAAATACTGAAGGAAAAATGACAAAACACAGAGCAAAAATTAAAGAAATAAGGTAAAAATAATAAAAATGGGAGACAGCTCCAGGAGGTTTAACATTTGAATATAAGACACTAAAAAAAGACATTTTTGACAGGATAGAATATAAGTATTTAGTGGGAATAGATATCACAAATCAAAAGATAAATAAAGATTGTGAAAATATTTCCAAATGGTATGACATTATCATCTATACGAAAAAGATTTAAAAACTGATTTAAATTTTTTTTTAAATGATGAAAAGTTTGAGACAAACTACAGATCCAAATGGATCATAAGTATATAGGATTTTCCTCAACTTATGATGGGCTTCTGTCCCTATAAACTCATGATAAGTTGAAAATATCAGAAGTTGAAAATGCACTTAATATACCTAATCTACCAACCATCACAACTTAACCTAGTCTCCCTTAAACATGCTCAGAACACTTATATTAGCCTACACTTGGGCAAAATCATGTAACACAAACCTGTTTTATAAAAAGTGTTGAACAAGACATGAAATTTACTGAACACTATACCTAAAGGGAACACAGAATGGTGGTCAGCACTGACTATTTACCCTCGTGATGGCGCGGCCGAACAGGAACTCTGCTCGCGGCCGTCACCCAGCGTCACAAGTCTTACATTGCATATCACTAGCCAAGGAAAAGACCAAATTTTGAAATTCTAAGTATGGTTTCTGTTAGATGAATATTGCTTTCTTACCAACATGAAGTTGAACCCTCCTAAGTTGGAGACAATGTCTTACTCACACACATCTTACTCCTGTTGGTAAGGAAATGGTTGTATGAATTTGGATCCAGCCATACTGGGAAATATTATGTTACCATTAAAAAGATGCATTGAAGGTGTAAGCAGCATAAAAAGAAAATGTACACCATATGGTCCTGTTTTTACAAAGCAAACAGTAGCCCTCAAGCCTCAATTTCTCTCTAGCTATGTATGGCACACTATGTATTTGTGTGCATATGATAATACAGTAAGAGAAAGGTAGGGCTAGTTATCACGTGTGAATAGCTATAGAAGTGTGCAAAGAAGGAAAGAAAGAAAGAGGCAATAAAAACAGAGAACAAGAAGAGTCTTCCTGACAAAACAGCAAGCGTGATATGATATAAACTAGGCAAAATTGCATATACATATAATAAATGCCTATACATATCTATATGCATAAAGAGATATATGAAAGGAAAAGCATTAAATTTTAATGGTGGTTATCTCAGGATGAAAGGATTTCAAGTACCAGTTTCTTGTTTATATACATATTAATGATGACTTGAATTTTTTCTACTGGGAACATATATTATTCATATCCTCAAATATGAAATTATTTTCATTGTAGAAAATGGATAGGGGAGATGAGGGCTAGATACACTTTTCGAGTAAACCCATCCTGAGATGGAAGAAGGCTGAGAAAGGATGCCTGATCAAGAAGGAAAGAAATGTGTTTAGAGGTAACACTGGATGGTCCTGTGAGAGAGACTTGGTAGCTCAAAAACTGAATGGTGGCCCAAATCGTTCTACTTGTATGGGCCAGGAAACCCCTTTCAGCTCCCCTTCCAAGGAGTGCTTTTCTCCTCTCTGAGAGAGAGCTGGGGACCCTCATGGTGTGACAACCGAGCCAATGGCAATGCTGGAGCTAGAGCAAGGGCTTTGGCTTGTGTCACAGGGGTGACTGAGAAATGACAACTGCCATCAGCAAGTCATGCAAATCCAGATCTCCTCACTCGCTTCTTCCCATAATCCCCTGGGGCCAGAAAGGGGCAGACTCTCCACATTGATCTTACTGTCCAGACCCCCATAAGAGTAACTAACCATGAAGCCCTTGTTAGGATGGTAAAGAGACTAGCCTTGATGTGCTAAGAAAAATTAGAAGGGGAGGGGAGCGAATGTTCAAGGAAGTATTTAAATCCTCCTTCAAAATGATAATTTGGTTTATAAGAACATGTCTTGTTGTGTAATTCTACTTTCAATATGGAAAGTGACTTTTATTTGCTTTTCTTTTGTATAATTGCTAATTCCCTTTCCCAATTTCTAGGAGTTCTGAGGTACAGTTCATGTGCTTGGAAATTCAAAAGAAGAAAGTATATTAATTATGTTGAAAATATTGCCACTCTCACAACAGGTACCATCTATGGTGTACTTATTACATGTCAGCCATTGTGCTAAGTGTTCTATTGCCTATCTTTACTTAATACTCCCCACAACACTATCAAAGAAATACTATTAAACTCATATTTCTTTAGTGATAAAAACAGACTCAGTGGGATTACAATTTACTTAAGAATACACTTAGCTAGCCTACTACTGTCAGTGTTAAATATTAATTTGAAAGCCCCTATTCTTAATCACTAGGTGGTATCCTCTGAGTTGTATCTGTGCAAGAGCGTGTGTGTGTGTGTGTGTGAGTGTGTACACATGTGTGAGTAAAATGTCCCGGTAATAAATCTTTAAATATCAGAATTTTATATCTGCTATTTATTGTCCTAATAAATATATTCTCTTCACTCTCCTCTGCTCCTAAAAACATTATTTGCATCTTTGAGGTCTTCCAGAAACCTAGGCATAATCTCCAGTGGGAAATAAAAACCTAGAGCAGAGTCCAGGGTCGAGTTCGGTGGAAATACAGGGCTGTGTAGGTTGAGGAGAGAAAAAGCATGTCAGAGGAACAGATTGGTAATGGCTCCGAGGAGAGGTGGCCTTTGACAAAGGATTTGAAGACAGGAAGATTTTCACAAAGTGGAGGTGCATCGCCATTTCTAAAAATGGTGTGGGGGTGCTGCAGGAGAGAGACTGTACACTTCAAGGACAGTGCCTGAAGAGTTCAGCGACAACCTAGGTTGAAGATAGACTAGGAGCAGCAGAAGGTGAGGTTAAAAGATCAGCTTGCGTCTCTGCGCTGGAGAGTCCTGGGGGCCAGAGAGAGGGGTCCGTTTCTCATCTGGGGTCATTACAAGATCGAGTCACACCCACAGAGGCTGGGGAGGTGATGTAAATGAGTGAAGAGGGCCAAATGGAAGGCAGAGACATATGCTTTCTTTTTTATATTAAACATTTAGAAATTAACTTGACTTCCCTAAGCAAACATGTTGCCTTTCATTTGTCATTTCAATACGTAGCTCTCAGGCTATCTTTCATTTTCTTGTGTTTGAGAGAGAGATGAGGATAAAGAAAAATTTCTCCATGCTAAGAAAAGCAACAGCTCATAGCAATTTGACTTGTAATAGCCCAAAAGTGAAGAACAACAACAACAAATGTCCATCAGGAGGTAAGGGGATAAAAATGTGTGCATCCATATGACAGAGTACTACTCAATAAAACGGAGTGAACAGGCCACCGCGTGTGTGCATCTCAAAAGAGTTTTGCTTGATAAAAAAGCCAGGAAACAAAGAGTATATACTGCATGACTTTACTTATATAACATTCTGAACAATGTAAATGTGTCTGTGATGATGGAATACGGCTGGGGTTGCCCGAGGTTCAAAAACGGTAGGGAGGGGCAAGAGGGTGAACCATGAAGGGGCGCCAGGAATCTTCCAGGTGTGACTGATGTGCTTATTGTGCTAATTGTGGTGATGACTTTGCAGGTGTGTCCCTATGCCCACTGTGTTCTTTCAATATGTGCAGTTGCTTGTATACCAAATATACCTCAGTGAAGCTGTTAAAATTATTGAGGAAAATATTTCAGTACCCGGAACCTGACGATCAAAGATTATTGCAACACTCTTTGCTATTTACTGTGTTTGTGTGTGTTCAATATAAGGTGGGTCTTGAATGTTGCTAGTGAAATTACTTGATAAATCGCTTATCTTTCCTTATAAATTGTTAGAAGTCTTTTCAATCAGCAGGTCAATTCATAGTTTTTCTTCCTTTTTTTTTTTTTTAAAGATTTTATTTATTTATTAGAGAGAGAAGGAGAGAGAACAAGCAGGGGGAGGGGCAGAGGAAGAAGGAGAAGCAGACTCTCTGCAGAGCAGGAACCTGATTTGGGGCTTCATTCCAGGCCCCCAGGATCATGACCTGAGCCAAAGGCAAATGCTTAACCAACAGAGCCACCCAGGCTCCCCTGTTGCTTTTCAATTAATAATCTAAAATTGTTGGAAATACCCAGGTGCCTGGGTGGCTCCATCTGTTAACATCCAACTCTTGGTTTCAGCTCAGGTCACGATCTCAGCGTTGAGAGATTGAGCCCTGTGTGGGGCTCCATGCTCAGCAAGGAGCCTGCTTTAAGATTCTCTCCCTCTTCCTCTGCCCCTCTGCCCCCCCCCCGCCCCCACTCTCACTCTCTCTCTCAACAAAATAAATAAATAAACCTTTAAAAATTAAAAGAAATAATAAATCTTAAAAATAAAGCCTATGGGAAATATCACATAATTATGTTTGTGTCTTTCTTGCTAATGTCATTTATTTTGTAGGTTTATCGTTTTGGTAATGAAACACGCCATCGTCTTCTCCACCCTCACTGCCTGCCAATCACACATCCAACCTCTCTCTTCTCAGTGTGTCATTTCTAAGCAACTCCCAAGTCTGTCTAATCAAAAGGCCACTGAACCAAAGTATTACTGCCTTTAAATACCAGGGCTTTATTTTTTCACTTAGCTGTTGATTCAGAGATATAGTTTATGCAGATGAAGTTCAGTTTGGGGAACTATTTTGTACCCACAGTGTGGGTATTTCTCTGAAGTATGAAGAGTAATTGCTTTTCTCCTTTTGAGCCCCGCACATGTATTGATTGTCATTGCCAAGAAACTTAGCTCTGAATATGAAATACATAGAGATTGATTTGGGAGGGGTGATTAGAGGTGTGAATCCAGGAGATCTAGCTTTATTGTATCTGTCCTGTTTGTGCACCATGCTCACACCATGCTCACACACCTAATTTGTGAAAAGCAACACTAACACCAAGTAAAGTCAGCAATAAATATAACATCATAGTTACAATTTTTGTTTCTCATGAGCCTTGGAATAGACACCTATTACACAGGGAAAAGTTAAGAACGAACCATTGATTCCGCTATAGTTTCCCAAGGAGAAAGTAGTTTTCTCTAAAATGGAGAGTAACTCCTTTGGAAGATACAGAATCTTTGTCACAGAGGTTTATAAAATGTCATTTAATAATAAGGTTGGAGCTTATTCAAATGATCTCTTGGGATTTTTAGAGATGCTATATTTCTATCATTCTTTCTGGGCTTAGGATGTTGGCATAGTAAGACCAAAAAGAAAATTTAGAATAGAGACTGTATTTTATTTAAGATTAGAAAAATCCAGCTTTGTTTATAATCTAAATTTATAATCTATTTGCATGCATAGACTATCTAGCCTGTATATACAAATGGGACTATATTAAAAATAATAAATCTCATTTCCTTTGTCTAATCTATCATAGGAATACCACCAGTATCCTCTTCCTTCCAGACACAAATGTGTACACACTATGTTATTCCATTTATATGAAATTCTAGAGTACAAAAAACTAATATATTGTGTCAGGAAGCAGATCAGCAATTGCCTGGGACCAGAATTTGGGGAGATTTACTGAAAAGGATAACAAGAAACTTTTTAGAACCACAGGCATCATCTAGATCTTACATGGTTTGTCAAATTCATCACATTATGCACTTAAAATGGATTCATGTTATTCTTCTTGAATTCTACTTTAATAAACATTTTTAAGAACTATATTAAGATATCATTTACACCTATCACACTGATTTAAAAATTTAAAAGCTTGACAACACGCTCTGTTGGGCAGGCAGTGGGGAAATGCCCACTGGCGTTGCTTGAGGATTAAAAAAAATTTAATCCCTAAGGAGGGGAATCTTGTGCCTTCTGATATAATGTCTCAGAATCTGTAGCATTCCTGACAAAAATCTATTAACCAAATCTAATCATGAGACTATATCAGACAAATCCAAATTCAGAGACATTAATTTGACCAGAACTCTTAAATTTCAATGTTAAAGATAAAGGTAGAGGAATAGTTTCAGGTTGAAAGAGACTAAAAAGACATGATGTTAAATTCAAAATGATCCTAGATGGGATCTTAGAACAGGAAAAAAAAAAAGTTATAAAGGACATTACTGGGACAATTGGTGAAATTTGAATATAAACTTAGATTGGATTATACTATTATATCAACATTAAATTTCTGAAATTATTTTTGTACTATGGTTTTATAGAAAAATGTCCTTGCTGTTAGGAGATGAATGCTGAAGATTTTAAGAGTAAAGGATTGGGGCACCTGCTGGGCTCAGTCAGTTAAGCCTCAGACTCTTGGTTTCCGCTCAGGTCATGATCTCAGGGTCCTGGGATCAAGTCCCGCATTGGGCTCCCTACTCAATGGGAAGCCTGCTTTTTCCTCTCCTACTCCCCCTGCTTGTGTTCCTGCTCTTGCTATCTCTCTCTCTCTGTCAAATAAATAAGTAAAATCTTTTAAAAATATATATCAATGATTGTTTACTCAGAGTAAAGATTCTATGGGAATACAATTTTTACAGCTTTTTAAGTCTGATGGTTCTTTTAAGTTAAAAATTTTGAACAAATAAGATAAATCTTCATTCAAATAGCTGTTTCTCCATTAAGAAGGTAAACAAAAAATGAGAAAGTCAATAATTTTTTTACCTCGACCTCCTATAACAGAGTAGACCTCTCAGATTGTTGAAAGAAATTTCAAAATGTTCCCAAGATTGTAACTTTGGGTGGTCTAGGAGTTCAGAAAATGAAAGAGGAAAGAAGCCCCAGGAAGGAAGTGAGCAAAAATGTGTATGTGTGATGGTAAAGGTTAGAGGTCAGTATTTCTGCAGTCCTGTTTCTGCTCCTGGTCTACAAATTTGCCTCCCTAATTCAGAGGGCTCTGAACATCCTATCGCAATTTTGACCACAATAGAAAATGCAGTCATATTAGTTAGGGGTCTTGATAGTCGTCAAATTTTCTGGGAAAAGAAGACGTCCCAGAATTTGCCTTGCCCATGAGATTAAGGCCATATAGTAGAGTTGCTACCAGGTCATTAGAGTCTGGAATCTTCCAAGAAAGAAGACGACGAAAGAAGGGATGTCTAGGAAGAGAAGGGAAGGAGAGAGGAAGGCAAGAGGAGAAGAGCCAGTGCCAGTGATTCGAACAAGGGCAGCCCCTCGAAGGTACTCTCCAGGGGCCAGTGTCTCAGCTCCCATCCTTCCCCATACCCCAGTCAGGATGGTCCCTTGAAATACAGGGTCTGGCCACTTCATTTAGGGAGATGCTTAAATTTTTTTTACCAAGTCAAAGAAATTTAAGCTGATCTAAGGAAGGATTCACTGTTCTTTTGACAGTTTATAATTCTTTGTTTCTGTTTTCCAACACTGTCTCATGCCTCCCTTCATTTTAACTTTTGTATGTGCTTCATTTCCTATACCAAACTGTCAATCTCCTATAGGCTGAGTATAGAATGTACTCGTTTTTATTTTCCTCACTCTGAGCCTAACAATTCATGCTCAGTAAATATTTGTTGAGAAAACTTCTTTTTTTTTTTTTTAAAGAACAGGCTACCAGTATTTCATTTGACATGTTGTGTGTTAGAGCCCCCTAGTGTGCAAAACCAGCCTTTGGAAGGAGCCCAGATGAACAAGAATTCATGGAACAAGCTTTCAAGGGAATGATCTCTGACTCCATTAATTCACGGTCCTTTTCTTATTTCTCTAATTTATTCTTCTGAGGGGAAAGACCAGCTGCAGGATATGAGAACTCATTAATTCTCGGCTGCAGCACTGACTTGTGCTTCTGCCTCCTTCCAAATTGCCTTCTCTTTCACCCCAGGAGTGGAGGAGAAAGTGTTTTATTGGTTCCAAAATACACCTTTTCACATTTTAACACTTCTGAAATCAAACCACATCTTACACTTGATGTCTCTCCATATCACTCCTAGCTATGTGGTGCTCATGACCTCATCATTGCCCACACAGGAGCAAACTTGATTAGGGCACCTCTCAGGTTCACATCAGTTCAATTACGGGCTTTGCTTGTCCCATTTTTGTTAAATTTAACTGCCATTTCAATACTTTAAAAAGATATATATTAAGATACACTGACAATTGCATATCTACAGGTATAAATAGAGAGCCATAATTTGGCATAAAAACAGCTATTATGTATGCAAAAAGGCAGGAAATTTATGCAGTGAATTTGTACATTGATTAGTGTGAACTGAATAATTTTTGGAAGAATGATTATATTTCCAGATTGTGCTGTAAAACAACTAAGTTTTCTACGAGAACTGCAAAGGTCGATAGAGCTATGTCGTAGTTTATTACTGAGATTAATACAAATAGATTGCTTATCATGTATCAAGAAATGCAACCAGAGAAAATTTGCCGGCACCCCTCTGAATAGATAACAGAAACTTTAAAGTAATGAGAGAATGGTGTGATCTGTTCATGCATTGTACAAGACGATTGGTAAGATTTACGTTGTCAGTTCCTTCAGGATAATTTGAAATAGAAGTTGTTTGCTTCCAATGCTACATGATTCATTTGAGGAAAAAGTAGAAACGGTAATAATGGTAAATTGAAAATCCTTGTGAAGCTGTTAAGTTAGAAACATTCCTCAAAATCATATTGACAGTGTTAATGGTGTTAAAGAGATCATGATAGTGAGCACAAGTGATAAAAATTAGCTTATCACTCTGATAATACACATAATTACTGATAACTGAAAATTATCTCCATATATCAATTTTAAGCTACAACATGAAATCTAAGAATGAGATCGGCTCTAAAAATGCCACTGTGTGTACATGGCAAAATAATTGAATGATCATGGTTGAGTTAATGGTGGACTGGCTGAAAGTCACTTGGGATTGGTATCCAACAGCTTCAAATAACATACACTGTAATTTGATTTTCAATGTATCTTAACATTGCACCTTAACAATGTACCTTAACAGTAAAGGAGAAACTCACTGAAACTATAGTAACTTGGGGTGTCTTGGCTATTCTTGGCTCTTTTCTTTTTCATACAAGTTACAAGTTAAGTTACACAACAAACTCTATAGGCCTAGATCAATGTTAAGAGCTATGACATCTTTAAGAATCTTTCTGTTCATGAATATAGTGCATTTCTCCAATTAATGTACATCTTTTTTTACTGTCTTTCAATACATTTTATAATTACTCCATAAAAGATCTGTGCATCTTTTCTTGTGTTTATTATGGATTGATACATCATTATTCTTGTTATGATCATAAATGGTTTCATTTAGTATTTTATAACTATTACTAGTGATACAAAATGAAATAAACTTTCATATGTTAATCTTATGTCTGGTAACTTTGATAAATTTGTGCATTAATTTTATAGATTTAGCAAACTTTGATAGGTGAATTAGATGATAATTTTGGGTTTCTTATTTTCATAAAGAAGAGCTTTGCATTTCCCTCTCTAGTTCTTTTGTGTTTATTTCTTTTTATTTTCTTATTGTGTCACTAGATCCCAAGGACAATGTTGAATAATATGACATCCTACTCTCCTTCTTTATTCTTAAAGGCATGTTTCTAATGTTTCACCACTAAGAATGACTTTTGCTATGCTTTTCTTGGGTAGATACCATTATAAAGTTAAGAAAATTCTATTCTATTCTTTTCTTTTCTTTTCTTTTTGAGAGGGAGAGAGGATGGGGGTGGGATAGAGAGAAAGAGGGAGACAATCTTAAGCAGACTCCATGCCTAGTGTGGAGCCCAGTCAGGGGGGGACTCAATCTTACAACCCTGAGATCATGACCTGAGCTGAAATCCAATCAGACACTTATTTGACTGAGCCACCCAGGTATCCCATATCTTCTATTCCTAAACTGACAAAAAATTTTTAAAAATCAGGAATGATTATTAAATTTCTCCTCATGATTTTTCTTAAACTACTGATACAATCATGACATTTCATGATTTAATCAAGTTAATGTGATTCATTATATTATTGTCTAATATTAAATCCTCCTTGTATTCTGGAATAAATTCAACATATTCAGTCATCAGAAAGATTTAACAGTTCTAAAACTGTACCTAATAACATAGCTTCAAAATATATTAAATATAAACAAATTAGACAAAGCTCCAATTTGACAAACACAACACAAAGGCGGGACATTTGTCTTTTAGCAGGAGACTTTAGTACATTTAAATTAATTGTTATAGGTGGTATATTTGGTCTTTTTGGTATATTTCACAATGTGAACTATCCATTGTTTCCTATATACTTTTCACTTGCCTGGATTCCTTGTGTTATTCCATCTTCCTAAAATGTCTTTCCTCATCACCTCTTATTTTTTTTTTATCTATACATAATCATGATGTACTATTCCTCTTCAAGATCCAGCCTAAATTCCACTCTCTCCTCAATGATTCTCAGACTCAAGATTGAGAAGTAATCATTGTTTAAACTACCATAGCACTTTATCTTTATCCCTCCAGGAACAAATCAAAGTAGAGAAAGGTAGAAAGAAGAATGTAACACAGCTTGAAGCAAAAATCAAATGAAATCTTATTTTTTTTAAAGATTTTATTTATTTATTTATTTGAGAGCGGGAAAGAGAGAAAGCAAGCACAAGCAGGGGGAGGAACAGAGGACAGAGGGAGAAGCAAAATCCCCACTGAGCAGGAGGAGCCCCATGTGGGGCTCAATGCTAAGATCTTGGGATCATGACCTGAGCAAAAGGCAAATGTTTAACCGACTGAACCACCCAAGTGTCTGAAATGAAATTCAAAAAAAGAATGAATGAAACCCAAAATTTCTTTTTTACAAGGACAGAAACAATTGCTAAGCTTTAACTGGACTAAGCTGAAGAAAATAGAAAGACCTAAACTATACATGTAGAAGTAAAAGTGGAGATATCACCCCAGACTTAGAGAAATTAAAAGGATAATAACAGAATATCATCTAAAGGTTTATGCCAAGAAGTGAGACAAATTACCCAAATTAACAAAACAAACTTGCGGAAATTCTGAATACCTATATTCAGGGAAGAAATATAAATGGCTAATTGAAATTTTTCCCATCAAAAAACACTAAGGTCCAGATGGTTTTACTAGTGAATTCTGTCAACAATTTGGTGAAGAAATAATATGAATCTCAGGCAGACTCTTTTAAAAGTAGAGAAGGAGACATATCCCAGCCTATTTTATGAAGTCAGTATTACCTCAAAGCCAAAAATATCACAAGGAAAGCAAACAGACCAATACCCCTCATGAACACAGATACAAAATCCTTACCAAAGTATTAGCAGACCAAATCCTGAAATACATAAAAAATTTTAAACAACATGAGAAAGCAGGTTATTACAAAAATGCAAGGTTGGTTTAATTATCTTAAAATTGATTACTTTAATACACCACATTAACAGAATAAAGAAACCAAAGATGATCATCTCAATAAATTTACAGAAATGAATTTGTAAATAACAAATATTCATGTTAACAACTCTCAATAAACTAGGGATAGAAATCAAATTTCTCATTTGGATAAGGGGCATATAAAAAGAAAAATTATAGCTAGAATTATACTGATCCAGAAAAATAAAACATTTTCACATCAGATCAGGAATAAAGCAAAGATGTCCATTCTTAGCATTTCTATTTAGCATTGTGTTTGCAGTTTTAGTCAGTTTAGTAAGAATAAGAAGTGAAAGGCATACTTATTTAAAAGAAAGAAATACATGTGTTTTTATTTTCAGATAACATTGGTAGCATTATCTTCATGGAAAAGCATAAAATGAACTTCATCAAAATGAAAAAATTTTGATTTTCAAGAGATGCTATTAAGAAAATTAAGAAACAATGCATAGATAAGGAAAAAATAATTGCAAATATTATACCTGAGAAAAGACATGTATACAAAGGTATTTTTTAAAATCTAAGAACTCAATAATAAAAGGAACTCTCCCAAACAGGCAATGCAGAAGACTTTTTTTTTTTTCTTGTCAGACAGAGAGAGCACAAGCAGGCAGAATAGCAGGCAGAGGCAGAAAGAGAAGCAGGCTCCCCACTAAGCAAGGAGCCCGATGCGGGACTCGATCCCAGGACTCTGGGATCATGACCTGAGCCAAAGGCAGTGGCCCAACTGACTGAGCCACCAGGTGTCTCTGCAGTGCAGAAGATTTTAATAGATATTCCATTAAAGGAGATATATAAATGGCTAATAAGCACCAAAAATGCAGTCAACATCATTAGTCATTAAGGAAATGAACATTAAGTCTACAAAGATACATCATTACATACTCTCTAAAGTGGATATATTTTTTAAAAGCCCAACAATACCAAGCGTTGTTGAGGATGTGAAGAAACAAACATACATTTACACTGGGTGGTATAAAATGGTATAGCTTCTTTGCAAAACAATTTAGCAATTCCTTAAAAGGAAAATCTTACCATGTGAATCAGCAATCTACATACAAATGTTTAAAGAAACATTATTCGAAATAGGCAATCACTTAAATGCAAACGTCCATTCACTGCTGAATTAATAAGCTAGATGTGTTAAATGCATACAATGGAATACTATTCACCAATAAAAAGGAACAAACTACTGATACATGCAATGACATAGATGAACTTCAAAAACATTTGGTAAGTGAAAGAAGCCAGAGACAAATGACTATGTATTATTATTTCAATTACATAGTTTCCAGAAAAGACAAAACTATAAGCAGATCCAGATTTGTTGGGCTGAGAGCAGGTGTTTTCCATAAAGTAGAACTAGGGAACTTTTGGGGTATAACAGAACAGTTATAAAATTGGACTCTTGTAATGGATTCACAACCATAAATTTTACTAAAAATAATCAAACTATAAATTTATAATGGGTGAATTGTATGGGACATAAATTATTCTTAAATAAAGTTGTTAAAAATTTACTAACTTCCCAATTCTAATTTAATTAAAGTGTAATGTTCATCTCCCACACAGATATCAGGTAACTTGTTCATTAAATAATAAAAATAAATAATAATAATAATCATTCAAGCTGCTGGTAATGGGAGCACAAGGGACCAGAAAATCCTCAGGTGCACCAGTAATCTACTTGATTTGACATTCCCCTCCCTACTAAGCCACCACCAAAAACAACTTTGATGGGAAAAGGTTATTAAGTCACAAGAACTCACGTAGTTTTGTACATTTTGGTGATAATTAGAACTAGGGACTCTGATACTGCTAAGTCCAAAGGTGAGACCTCTGTCAAAGTGTCGAAGGCCAAAGATGAAGAAAAAAAATCCTAAAAGAAGTTAGTGAAAATAAAGCAAATATAACAGTATAACACAATGGCAATTTTAGCAAAATTCTTATCAAACACTAGACAAACCAGAAAAGAATGAAATGACATATTTAAAATGCTAACAGTAAAAAACTGTCAAGCTAGAAGTCTATATCCAGTAAAATACATTTCAAAAATAAAGATGAATTATAGAAATTTTCAGGCAAACAAAGCCTGAGAGAATTTACCATCAGCACTACAAGGAAAGCTAAAAGAATTTCAACAGGCTGTCAAGAAATGATACCAGTTTTACAGGGAGGACTGTAAAGCATGAAATTAGGACATGGGGTAAACATGAAAAAGTACATCATACTATCCTAATTTTTGTAAGATAACCGCCTACTTCAAGCAAAAACAATAGTATATCGTGGGGTTTATAACATGCATGGTAGTAATATACATGATGTCTTCATGTCAGTTTGGGCAGTTATGGCAAAGTTCCATAGAGTGGATGGCTTATAAAGAACAGAAACTTATTTCACTCCTTTCTGTAGGTTGTAAGTCCAAGATCGGGGTACTGGCATGGTCAAGTCTGGTGAAGACTTTCTTCCAGGTTCCAAACTTCTGACTTCTTGTATCCTTCCAAGGAAGAGAGCAGAGAGAGGAAGCAAGCTCTCTTGTCACTTTTAAAAGGGCACTCAATCCATTCATAAGGGCTCCACCTTCATGACCCTCCTCTAATCCTATTTCTCTCAAAGCCCCACCTTTCAATATCATCACATTGTGGGGTAGGGTCTCAACATATGCAGTCGGGGGTAGGGGACACAAACATTCAGTCCATAATATATGATAATAGGAGAAAAGGACAGGAAGGGCAGCGTAAAGTGGCTTATCCTGTTGTAAACTTTTTTTATTTTTTGTGAGGTGGCATAATATTACTTCAAGTTAGACTGTGATTAAAAAAGCATATTATAATCCTTAGAGCAAGAACTGCAATAAAAGCGTACATTAAAAGCTAATACAGGAGATAAAGTAAGATACTAATAAAATACACGATTAATTTAAAAGAGAGCAAGACAATGCCTGAAAGGAAAAAGGAACACAGTGAATAAAGAGAAAACAAAGAGCAAGATGATATACTTAAGCCCACCCAAATCAGCAACTATGTTAAATATAAAGGGGTTAGACATTCCAGTTAAAGGGGAGAGACAGTCAAAATAGATACAAAGCTAACCAAGACCCAACTACATGTTTTTTTTTTTTTACAAGAAATGCATTTTAAAAATATACTAGGATAAAAGTAAAAGGATAGAAAAAGATATATCATAAAAACATTAAGCGTAAGAAATCTTGTAAGGCTTTCTTGTTGTCAAAGTAGACTTCAAAACAAGGAGGATTACCAGAATTAACAAAAGAAATTTACACATTTATCTTGATATTTATTCATAGCATAATATTTGTGTTGTTATAAGTATAACAAAAAAGGGTCAATTCCTGAAGAAAATATAATAGTTATAAATGCATCTTTCTAGTAATCAGGTATCGAGGTGGCCAATTAAGATAATGAGCCAAATTAAAAATAATAATCAAGACTTTATTCACTTACTGTGACATTGCAAACGGGAAGCAAAAACAGGCCCCAGGTCCTAAGAGTTTCATTTTTCCTCATGAAATAGCACTGGCGGGGGTGCGGAGGGGGAGTCAGGAGATGCTGTGCAGGTGGGGGAACTGTCTCACACCAAGAAGCACGAAAGGCTTCTCCCTCTTTATGTACCTGAGGGCCAGCAGGGACAGAGGGAAGAACTAGGCCTGGGAAAGTATTGAGTCTAAGTGGAGAAAAGTTGCTTTGCGTAGACCCCTGATGAGGCCTTCAAATTGAGGTGTTAGGCTAGGAATGCAGACACCCATATGAGAGTAGCTGTCTCCGGGGTCCTGAGTCCTTGACTGCAATCCGCTCCGGAAGACCAGCACATTGGCTGTGTACAAATACGGTGTGGGCAGGACAGCTTCTCCACAGGAAGCCTGCTAGGCCAAGCCTTATAATTGCATATAGTTGGGTATGAAGGAGCAGCATAGTTGTTTGGCCTGGAGTCACACTCTTCACTTTATATAGTTTATGATGGAACGGCAAAGCACATAAAGCTAAAATTTATAGAATGAAAGGAGACGTGGGCATATCATATTGGGAGAATTTAGGACTTCTTTTTCTGTCATTGATAGAGCAAATAGATAAAATATCAGTGAAGATACACTTGACCTAATAAACATATTTAGTATACTCGATAGCAACTGTAGAACGTACTTACTTTCGAAGTAATTGTGGAAGCTGAGCCATAAAACAAGTCTCAATACATTTCAAGAAGTTAAAATCACACAGAGTATTCTTTGATCATGAAAAAATTAAAGTTAAAAAAGATTAAAAAGATACCATTAACTGCCCTCCCCCCTTATACTGGGAATTAGAATATATAATTCTAAAAGCTCATGGGTGAAAGAAGAATTACAAGGTAACTGGAAAGTATTCTGAATTAAAATACTGGAAAGCACAATATACTACAATTTGTGGAATTCACTCCTACTTCCATCCCTTAGTCACCAGATCCAAATACTCTAAATGAGATCCAAGTATCTAAATACAGGAAAAACTGGTCACTATGTAAAACACACACCACATCTTACAAGATGGTGCCACACCACTAAGATACTGTCTCTCAGATGGTTCTTAAAATGAGTCTCTATTAGGCGCTACCAACGTTCTGTAGGGCAAGTGCTTCTAGATCAGCATTTCTCTAACCCTTTTTTTAAATCCCCATCTCTGCCCCCAAGGAAGCTTTTAAGATTTTTTTTTCCCTCTAGTCATTGTAATATCTAAGGTTTTTTTTCCCTTTAGAACCAACTCTTGCCTCTTGTGGAGGCAATATTCCTCCCACTGAGAATGAATGTTCTACATAATATGGTAAAGAGAATACCCATTAATTCCATAGGCATAAGCTCCTTTCTACACTCTTTTGCTGTAAAATGTGCTTCTTGGCCAAAAGGATGCTCCATGTTGTATACAATACCGATATGATAAATAATTCATTATGTAGGTTCATGGGTGGGGTACTGGCAGAAGCACTAAGGACAGGAAAGGCAAATCCAAAATATATAAATACCTATTTCAGCGAGAACAAACTGTCCCATGCTCCATGATGGAAAGTACTGGTAATCATTCTTGGCCTCTGCAGGGATTAGCAACACTACCTTTATAAGAGGTCTAGACAAAACAGGATGCTAAATGGATACCAGTTAATCTCTTTTCTCAATTACCGCACTACTTTGTCGGTGGGCTTCTATACAAAGTGGCTTTGGTAGCAGGTATGGAAGTTCATTCATGGAATCGATAACCTGGCTTCTAACATCTGTCGAGTGCCCCGCCGGTAATAGCAAAGGCCAACGTTGAACATTCAGTTAGAAAACCATGTCCCAGGAGATCAGTAATCCAACTGGTGGGATGTTGATGAAAGTGACCCACCAAACGAACATTCTTATTCTTCCTTTTCACCTCTCCTCCACATGAAAAAGCCGAAATCTTCCTGATTAAATCTTGAGACCAATACACTCTCAATTGCCTTATAACTTTTGACTGCATTATCCAAAAAAAAAAAAAAGTTCCCAAATACTGATTTTTAAATTCATGCCTGGAAACCATGATTCTTGTGTGGTAAAGAAACAACTTTAATTCTATCTATATAAAAGAAAACATAAAGGGTTTTTGTTTTCTCATATTTTCAAAATCCTAGAAACTAGATATGTCTTAGAATTATACATATTAAACATAGTCAGATACAGTCTCAACTTCATCCCATGTTCTCCAGCTCATTCACAAAGAACCCCACAAAATTCAATTCAATAATCCTACATCTTTGGTTCTTCATGTCATCAAGAATCTGTATATCCAAAATAATAAGTTTTCAAGCAAAAATCTAGTCTGTGACTATAATTACCTTCTTTTTTGGTTTAGAGATTCTTGAGTAATTAATGCTTTTGGATTCTTAATATCTGTTTTGAATGTTCTTGAGCTCAGTAATATCTAGATTTTTTTTTTTTTTAACTTAATGATAGTTGGTAAAAACAAGTCAAATCTGTTTTCTCCATATGGTCTGAGAATAGGTTAGGGCAACCCACATTTATACTAGAGTTCTGCCTTTTTTACCCCTGAATGATTCAGCTAAATACTGTGAAGTCTTAACATTAGGTAACAGAATGACCTTCTGAAAATAGCTGTAGCCCAAAAGGCTGTTGTGTGAGAGTGAATGCAGAGAATTAATAAGGAAATCTGTACAAAGCATCTTGATCAATTTCTGAGGTGAAATGTATGATAAAGAATGGACCAAGGTCACTTTGCCTGATGTCCCTCCTTCTGAGAGAGTGTCTGGCAGAACTGGGTCACTAGATCCCAAGGGAAATGGGGGCTCGAAGCAATTATCTAAATAATTTAGACAAGAAGGCACATTCGGGCTTGTCAAAGTCACCCATATGAACAGAAGGGGAATCTAAATATTTTGAATCCTGTTAGGAATTTGTTAAAGTATCTCTAGGATACACACACACTGATCCCAACCCATTACATAAAGGGAAAATTTTATCGCTGGAAAAAATAGGCTCACGTACATATATCACATTAAAGAAGCGCTCAATTTTCTTTCTACTTTGCCCAATAGATAAAGTCTTTTACCTGCACAAGAGTAACAATAGTGTTCTTGTATTCTATTCATAGCATTTAGAGTTCTGTATTTCAAAAATAATTTTCTCACCCAGCAGCATGAGTTTTCATCCAGAAGGAAAAAAAATCAGTGTAGCTGATATGGATACAAAACAGAGGAATAGAAAAGGAAACAGAATTACCCATATGCTTCTGGGAAATAAAAAGACTTCACAAGCTATAAAAAAAATCATTTTATTCACAGGGTACATTTCCAAATTTTCTCCAAGTAAGGGAGGTAGAGAAATTGAGACTTACTGAACCTTCTCACTACCAGCCATAATTACAATGAACACACCAAAGAAAAAGACATGTTTTTACAGCAAATCTCCTCCTATGACATTGCATTTAGATACTGTAGAAACCAACTCAGCAGAACCAAGATAGATACTGTTTTTTCAAGTCACACTATAAAAAGTAACAATTAAGGTTTTTTTCTTACCTGCTACATTTTATATGAAACTTCAAAAAAAAAAAAAAAAAGAAGAAGAAGAAATGAAGAGCATTGATTTTCCCCCACGCCGCCTGCCAGTGGAATTTAGCCTTATTAGGAAAAAGTAACTCCATATATACTTCAAAGGTGATTTCAATTTTATATTCTAATCTAAAAAGTCTTTTCCAGAATTATTGCATTATCGGACTGGTAGTCAAACTACACTGTATGAGAAAGAATATTTGAATTTCTCTATTTTTCTCTTACCTCCCATCTGGGAATTGGCTGAGAAACAGCTTGCACACATGTGGAATGATACAGAAGGTGCAATCATCCAGTTAAAGAGAACAATGGGAAACTTTTCATTCCTCAAATCTTTTCAGACCAACTTTGCTGTGTGGTACCTAGAGTTCTAATGATGTTCCAGACTTTTAAAAAAATTAAATAAGCTTTTCAGTGGAGCTGCTCCTTGTCCGTTCTCTCCCCTTCCCTCTAGTGTCTCTGACTCTGAAGTACCCCTCTGGCCATCAATCCCCACAAACTGTGGAATCCTGTATGTCGAGAGGGATGTCTATAGTAACTTATGGATAGGAAAGCACAAAGAATTGGGGCTTAAGAGTGAATGAGAAATTCAAAGAAATTGTTTCCTTGCTTCCATGAATGCTACTGTTTGCTGGAGGAACAAACATTTTTAATATAATCATTTTTAGTTTTCCTGTAGCTATCATCTAAGGAGCTCTCTATAAGAAGGTTCTACTACTTCAACAAAGGATATTTACATACCATTATCAGACGTCTCCAAGGCCTATATACTAGTGTGCATTTATATAAAAGAGTCACATTCACTACATTTATAAGAGTTCTTGCTGATGGTAAAGATACAGCTTGGAACAGACACGGCTACACCTCTAAAGTGACTGGGGCACAGGAAGGAAATACAGAAGGAAGTGGGACCCAAGCCGGAAAAAGTTAAGGCACCCTCTGCCACCCCCACCTGCTCAGCCATTTTTCTCTTTTCAATGGGCATAAATAATGCAGGGTGTGTGTGTGTGCGTGTGTGTGTGTGTGTGTGTGTGTGTGTGTGTGTGTGTTTACACTAGAACAGAAGGGAAAAAATGCATCTAAATCTTTGCAACTGTCACTTGGCATAGCATATGGTGACCATGTTTCAAAGGATCAAGTTCAAAGTGACACTTCCTACTATCGCTGCCTCACCATGCCAGATCTAAATAATAATCTTGTGCATGCGTCAAAGAGAGATAAAAAGGGGCCATGAAAATGGCAGTGTTTGCATATCCCAGCTCAGACACCAAGGAAAGCATGACTCGGAGTTGGGGCAGAAGGGCCAAGTAGGTAAACTGGTGCGGCTCTTCCATTTTCTTCCCTGAGTGTCTCACCATCTGCCTCTCACATTGCTTCCTCTAGTGTCTTTTCATCATGAGCCATAACAACGGCATAACAATATATTTCCTTTAAAATGTTTTGAAAGGTTCTATTCTTGGGACTGCACTCAAGGACAACAGCCTCTGTGTTCTGTGCTTAGCTTCATACTCAGATCCCTCCCAGGGGTCCTTCACAATTAAAATCCTAATTTTATCTTTCTCTTTTTCATTTTGCTTAAACCCTTTTTTATTACAATTTTCCATTTCGCTTATGATACAGAGAAAAACAGACATATCTGACTCCCAATTTTCTCTGCCCTGGATAAACTCATACCCCTTAGATGTTCCTTGGTATCATGTGAAACATATGCTTTTAAAATGACAAATAACTGGGGGAAAATCTAATTATATAGAAGCAGAAAAAGACATGATCAATATATTTGAATATTATCCTATAAAACTCCGAGACAGCTGTGCATCAGTGATTATATCCTACAGCTTTAACAGGAAAGCAAAATGAGAAAGGATTTTAGCACAATGCAGAGATCAGTAAGAACACAGAGGAGGTAGGCACAGAAATGACCATGAACAAAATAGAATTCCTCTCTTGTACTTTAAAAAAGTTACAGCTGTGGGCTTTGATTAGTGCACAAATGTTCACAGGTATTATATGTCAATTTATAAGTTATTTATTCCTTATTTGTTAGAGAAGAAACCAGAAGTGTTGGCACCAGAAAGAAGAAAATCAGAAGAAGGAGACAGAAACATGTCATTTTTCCTTATTGTGATGATGAGCGGAGGCTGTCTCATATTTGAATGAGGTTTCCTTTCCTGACTTGTTTCAATCTTTCACCACTAGGAGGTATGTAAAAAATGCAAGAGACGCCTTGGCTGAGGTTAGAGTCAACGGTAACCATTTTCTGATGATACGAAGAAAAAAGGCTATAGCAATTGTAGCTTCATGTAAGTCTCTTTCCACTTACAAGACAGGAATCTTACAGGGTTCAACCTAAATATTCTGCCCTCGTATTTAGGAATCAAAAACAAATATTCTAGGCTTCCAGATTGTTTTGGATCAGTCTCCCCAACTTTTAAAGAGACTATATAAGAATGGATGGAACACAGTTCGCTCCAATGTGGGGATCAGGTCGACCCTGCCATGCAGTCAAAAATCTGTTTGCAACCTCTGACTCCCCCAAAACATAACTAGTCCATAACAACTATGTCTAATTTTGACTGGAAGTCTTATCAACATCAACAGTCGATTAACACATACTTTGTATGTTATTTGTATTATATACTGTATTCTTACAATGAAGTAAGTCAGAGAAAAGAAAATGTTATTGAGAAAATCACAAGGAATATGAGGAAGTTGAGAGGCAACGTGGGGGGTCTGGGGGGTAGGAAAGGAATAAATGAAACAAGATGGGGTCGGGAGGGAGACAAACCATAAGAGACTCTTAATCTCACAAAACAAACTGAGGGTTGGGGGGGAGGGGTGGGGTGGTTGGGTTATGGACATTGGGGAGGGTATGTGCTGTGGTGAGTGCTGTGAAGTGTGTAAACCTGGCGATTCACAGACCTGTACCCCTGGGGCTAATAACACATTATATGTTAAAAAAAATAAAAAATTAAAAAAAAAGAAAATCATAAGGAAAACACATTTACAGTACTGCACTACATTTATTAAAAAAAAAAATCCATGTATAAGCAGACCCGTGTAGTTCTCATCTGTGTCCTTCAAGGGTCAACTATATTTGCTATCTCCCTAGCTTCAAGAACTCAGAAAATTCATCTGAATGGGAAAAATGTTCCATTTTTAATCATCACTGACGGGGCCATAATTAGGTCAGGGTGACCAGAATTCTGTCACAGGACACCCAAATTTAGAGAGCATAAATTTAAGGGGAAAAAAAATACTGTTTAAGGCAGTGTAAAATTTCAAGCTTCTCAGCAAGTTTTCACACCAAGTCCCCAGTCACAAGGCTACTAGCTTGACCCCACAGACAGCCCAGCCTCCTGGTAGAGATAGAAATAGATAGTGCTGGAAAGCGAAGGTCAAGGGCAGAGACTTCTCTGACCCTTCTGTACTCTGAGAGCTTGGGAGTAGGGTTTTCTCCTCCTTTCCACTTGCCTCATCCTCTCTCTGGCACAGAGACCCAAGTGGCTGGCTTTATTTAGTTAGTTACTACAGATTTTGCCAGAGGCTCGACCTAAGTTCTAGGTGCCTTGTAGTTGTTTACCGACTTCCTGATGTGCGCTCACTAAAAGTCATCATCTGAGAGTTGACCTCCACGCTGGGAAGATAAAAATATAAAAAGCATAGTGATGCTCTCAGTCCTTATGCCTCCGCATATCTGTCCTTGGGTTCTCAAAAAAGTCTTTACAGCTCTTGATCCCTGGAACTCTATAAAGGGAGCAGATACTATTACCTGGTTCTGGTGGCAACATTTCTGAACAACACAATCAGAATTCCCTAAAGTTTTTGGTGGACTGTGCCGTTTTTTACCTCTTAGGTCCTTCCTAACAAGGATTTGTCTGTTAAAAATTTCACAAAGCCACTATTTATAAACATAAAAATTAAAATTATGGAGTCTGATTTTTCAAAGAAATAGAAAGCTGTATATAATACATTATAAAAACTGTGACAGTTGCTGACCAGAAGAAATGTTCTTGATATTTTTTTCTAATTAAGAATCATCTCTAACACTTCTGTAAAGCTTCTGAATAATCTAAGAATATTTTTGTCAAATTCAGAATCCTGGGATTTCTTCCATTGTTTTCCACATAGATTGTGAAGTTATGTTGCCCACTGCTTCAGGTACAAGTTACATATAACCTAATATTAGTCTGTAGCCAAGGGCAATAGACATCACAAAGCCAAACAGGTGTTGTCTGGGTATCTATCATTTGGGGTCATTTGTATCATTTTGGAATATTTACCTTTTTAAATTAGAAGTGAACCATATAGAAACAAAATCCCATGGGCCCTCTTTAACTTCATGTGTTGGTTGCAGTTTAGATGTTTATATAAACTGTTAATCAAATACTCTACTTAAAGTATATGTATCCATTGTCCTCTTCCATACAAAAATCTTTCATACAAAAAATCACTTTTCTATCTTAGAGAATGACTTAATCCTTCACCTATGTTAATTTTACTCTAATGTAACTAAATTAAACAGAGGTCACCCTTACTTATGGTCCTTAGCATCAATGCAATTCTCAAACTGGGACTGAGGGAGCTGATAAAAGGTAAAAATCAAGTCAGGTACCCATGCCAGCTTCGTCACTCTCTCTTTTGCCCCCCAGGGAGCAAGCTAATTTTTGCCAATAAAAAGCAATTTCAAAATTAGACCGATATTAGAGGGTGACACACTTTCTTGGCAGATGCATTGAAGGCAATGAAAAATTTGCTTCCTGAGTATGTCTAGCATCATCTGAATATCTTCTGAGCTACTCTTATGGATCATTAGTATTAACATGTCATTGACCAAATTTGGCAAAGTATGAGGCCCCATTCCAGATAAACAGAATAAAATAACAGGTGCTTTGAGTTCAAATTCTTAAAGTAACAGAGTATTCCAGTCTATTCTGCAAGATAATTCTGGATAGAGTGTCACTTAGAAAACATATATTTCAATAAGGATAGAGATGTACGACTTTATGCTACAACACACATGTGCGTACACACCCACACACACATACACACACAAGGATAGTCACACTCTTAGTTTAGATACCTCTATCTAACCATGAAAAAGGAGTATGTATGGCATATCTTTGAGTCAATATAAAATAATGCCATCTGCAATCTACTCTAAGAAACCATTCTCATTCAACTGTAGTCATATTCCAAACGATGTGAGCAGGTATAGGTGTCCCTAAGTGAAGACAATTTGGAGCAATCAAAGCATTCTTTTGGTCTAATCCAGGGTTTCTCAACCTTGACTCTATTAATATTTTAATATTAATTAAATATTCCTTCCCTGTGAGGGGCTGACCTCTCCACTGTAGGGTGTTTAGTGGGATCCCTAGCCTCTGTCCCGTAGATGCCAGGAGCATTCTCCAAATCACAACAATCAAAAATGTCTCTACACACTGCCAAATGTCACCCGATAGGGGAGGGGAATCACCCCAGCTGAGAAGTACTGGTCTAATTCAATATTATCATCTTGGGCGATTTCTGTTCTGCCTTTCAGAAGCCACAAATTTAGAGTCTGAAAATTGCACAGTTCATTGTATAAATCTATCCCAGAAATCATAACAAGATGTTAAATTTCCAAATGGCAGCTTCAGTGGAACTGTGATGCATGGGCTTTATGGAGCTCTTTAGTTACATTTTAACAACTTTATCAGTTAAAATGCTAATTTGCGGGACACATGTTTTTCATTAGCACTTTTACATTTTTGCTGAAGTGTATAGGTAAAAATATATTCCTTTTTATGGTAATTATTAAATAATAACAATGGCTCTAAAAAGGAAATATGTTTAGGGTTTCACATCTAGTGTGTATTCAACACAGCTCACTCATAGTACATTCTCATTACATTTTTGCTGCCATATAGATCAAAATAACAAATCAGTCCTGTACAGAATCAGTATTCTCAAATTCTTAACTCTCCAAGCATCGGTATAATATGTGTTATGTCAACCAGTCATTTTTTAACTGCTGATTTCTATAAGAACCTCAAAATTTAGTCTTACTTAGAAATTGCTTATTCTGGTGGTGATACAGAATTTTTCCAAGGGCTCTGTTGTCTCAATGCTTTTAAATGAACCCACCAAAAACTGCCACCTGTTTTAATTGATATGGTAGACTAAGTTTCTACCATTAAAAATGAGCAGAACTTTTTGGCATAGTTTACCTACATTTGGTGACATTTAAACAAATAAAAATAGTGATTTCTAGTGTCTCCTTTTAGATTAAGACATTCCAAAGAACAAAGACAGTGAAAGGTTTCCTTTACCTTCCTTGCACACATAAACACACTTAACTGTTCATAATCTGTCAGGGGAGTTTGTTTGCAGTTTGTCGAAGCTTATATAAAAAGCTTTCTAAGTGGCCTTACCTAGTACTACCAAGGAAATCAACATCTGTGAATTCACATCCCTTTACTTGTATAAACCACATGTGTGTGACCGTGCTCAACACAGGGTCCATTCATGAGATGTTAGGGAGAGTCAGAATGAGTAAAACAATTCCGCTCATTTGGGGTAAGCATGTGGGGGTCACACTGCTGTGAGCTTTATGTGCAACAACAGGTGAGCTGGCTTGTCCTACATCAAGGGGTAGTGGGTATTGGGTAGTGGGTAATTCAATTGTAGCTTTTCAACAATGATGACAGATTTTTCCAGATTCAGTCATGCGGGTTCAGCTTTCGGAGTTGCGTGGGAATGAGTTTTGATTAATTGTGTGTATGTGTGAGTGTGTGTACATGAATATATACGTTTTATTTGTGTGCATGTATCCTGGAGTGAATATACCACGAGAGATAGAAAAGGGATGTGCCTTCCAGTCTGTTTTGTGACTAAACTTTACATCATTGTGCTTTACTTTATCTGAGTATTAAATTATTAAGACAATTATGCCAATTTGCAAATAAATAATGCACTCACATTTGTAGTCTTTTTGCACTACAATAACATAATAATACAAACAGCGTTAAATAATGCAGACCTAAAATTGAGTTTATGCCCTCAATTCTGAGAAGGAGGGAAAGTGGCTCATGTTATCCAGACTATGAATCAACACAATCTAAATTCAACAATGTTTCACATAGTCTAAGTAGACTTGACAGAAGGGGAGGAAGCAATTCTTAACATTTTTTAAATGGAAGGAGACTAGAGTTAACATAGACTTGGTTCAACAAATCACAATAATTAGCTGTAGTGTTTTATATCTTTATTACTCAGTAAGGGATTTTTTTTTTAATCTACCTCATCACCCACTCACTGCCCCTAAATAGGGCAAAAATAAATAATCATTTTTTAAAAACCTGTACTTCTAAGATATAAGATAGGTTTGTTTGTTTTTTCCCTAAATCCAAATTGTGTTGATAATGTAACACTTTGCACTGGCATTTCCTTTATTCTACCTTGATTAATTCCTCAACTGCAGCAATTAGAGCTCTGTCTTGTGAACTGCATCTTCTAGATTTGAACCACCAAAATGTGCTTCACCAACATCACCTCATCAGCATGTTACTGGTTGAAAATCCACAATGTGCTACGAAATATTTCACAGGATGTTTCATTTCTTATTTGTCCTCCAAGATGACATCCAAAGCAGAGTTTCTCTTGGGTTTTTATAGTTGTTTTGTTTTTGTTTTGTCTTATTTTTCCAAGTGGCCCCTGTGAATCCATGAAATGACTTGACCTTTTGGAGTCATGTAGAAAACCTAACAAAAATACCCTGTCTCAGTTCTTTCTTTTTCCATGGTCCCTAGGAAGTGGGCTGGAGTGAAGTGTCTTCACATGGGTCTAGCTGCATTCTCAGTGCACCGATTTTATGAAGATACCAGAGCTGGAGAAATTCCTCTGGCATGGCATGGAAGCCAGAGAAGGGCAAGACGTTATCGTAATAATGGTGGCTGATGGGCTGCTCATGCATATTCACAGAGAAAGGCCAGAAACCATAGATAGCGACCTCTTCACAGAGGCCCAGAGCCGCACTCACCAGAAAGAGTCCTGTGGACAGGCGCTTGGCATGGATTCCCCTACTTTTCCAGAACTTTCCAATGCTACGCAGAAAGTTGGGGTTGGCAAAGAGCACTGTTTGATTGGCACCAACATCTGACAGTGTGTAATAAACCCGGAGAGATGGCTCTGTTCCCGTCTTCATAGAGAAGGCAGGCATGTAGATGTAACTGTGGTTATAGATCTTCATGTTGTCCACAAAAGTCTTCCTGGACCACAGCAGATTCTGAAACCTATTATAGAGAAGAAGAGGCTCAGCTAAACCCTGAGAAAAGGAACTCATCACACTCCACTCTATTGTTCGTCTGATGGCCCTGATAGTTCACATTATCTCAGGGGGAAAAAACGTGAAAGATGCTTCACTTATATTTAAAATCTTCCTTGAACTTACCAATTATTTCTCATCAAGTAGCTTGGCTTTCCCCAACCCCAACAGTCTTAAGTTCAGGTTAAGAGTTCTTAATGAAATTCCGTTTGAACTAAAATGTACTGTACATTTTGCTCTCCCAGAATTATTTGCCTGGAATGTAAAAATGGTTTAATACTCATGAATTCACAAAGGTTGCTGGTTATTGGACTGGATTTTTTTTTAAGATTTTTAAAAATTTATTCACCTGAGACAGTGAGAGCATGAGCAGGGGGGTAGTAGCAGAGGGAGAGGGAGAAGCAGGATCTCCATGGAGCAGGGAGCTCAATGTGGGGCTTGATCCCTGGACCCTAGGATCATGACCTGAGCTGAAGGCAGACACTTAACTGACTGAGCCATCCAGACGCCTCACTGGATAGGATTTTGTTAAAAACTACTTGTACAGGGGCACCTGGATGGCTCAGTGGGTTAAAGCCTCTGCCTTCAACTCAGGTCATGATCCCAGGGTCCTGGGATTGAGCCCCGCATCGTGCTCTCTGCTCAGTGGGGAGCCTGCTTCCTCCTCTCTGGTCTGCCTGCCTCTCTGCCTAATTGTGATCTCTGTCTGTCAAATAAATAAATAAAATCTTAAAAAAAAAAAAAAAGCCTACTTGTGCAGTCTGATATAAGCACAGGACTGGTTTCTTCATCTGCAAATCAAAGGAACCACCTGGAAAATACTTCTTCCCATTGAAATTCTATGACCCTAGAAGTATTCAGATTATCTGACACTATATTATAACTATAGTATTACATGGAAAAAGAAGCACTTGTTACTATTATAAAATGACGCTGACAGAGTTGCCCATTTTGCTCGCTCCAAAGAACTCTACTTTCCTATGTTCTTACAGTTTGGATTCCATAAAAAGAGGATCTCTGGTTCAATGTATTCAACTAAAATTTGTGGTATACATCTTCCGTGTCAGGCACAGGGGAATTAAAAATTTAATGACCCAATTTTTGTTCTTAAGAAATTCAGGTCCAAGTGTGGAAACAAAAATGTAAATGAGTACCACATAATGTTCTAAATGCAACAGTTGATATCTGTATACAGTATTGTGGGAATACAGATGAAAAAATAATCCTGCCTTAGGAGAAGAGTGGAGCCTGAAAAAGCTTCAGAGAGGGGATGACGTTTAAATACAGCTCCTGTGGGGGGACAACAGGAAGCACAGCAACTAAATGAGAAGAAACACTGGTCACAGGCTGGGGTGCACGGTGTCCTGGAACATTCATGAAGAAGAGCCCGTTTTCCTGGGCCACGGGAGGCAGGAAGGGTGGAGGCAGTGACATGTTGCAAAAAACGTGGAGTATCTCTAATTTGTTTGTGGACTTCAGTCAGCGGTGATAGGGAAACTCACAGACGCTATTTGCATTACAAATATTTCCTCATCTGTTTAGTGGTCAGTCTGTGTCAAAAAGCTAACTGGTGATCTGGGGAAGGAAGAGGCTGGTAGCTTGGAGACCAGTGAGGAGGTTGCTGAGGCAGATCAAGTATAAAAAGGGAAAAAAGACAAGGAACTACACTTAGGCTCTAGCAACTTTTATTCTCTTTCACACCGGGCTGTCACCTGTCTCATGTTACCTACAGATGGAGAACAATGCATGTAAGAATGGAACGGAGCCAAAACTTGCAGGGGAAAGTGTGGCCTGACACGCTGGCAGCATTCATCATAAATATGTGAAACTCAAACTCTGAATAAACAAATCCGCAGGGTTTTCTGTAGCAATCAGTGTCCTTAATTCTGCCTGCCAAGAAAGGTATGTTCCTTAAGCCCCACAGAGGGAAAACTGCTCCAGGTTTCTTCATGTCCTTGACTCAGAAGCCTGCTTTAGCAATTTTCTCTGGGCCTTGACAAATTAAAAAAAAAAAAAAGGGGATAACAAGGTTTGACAGGGTTTGTAAGTGGGATCACTTTATTCTAGAAGAAGTCATGGAAACACATTTAACCATATTCCGGGGCTAGACCAGCCTCGCCAACACAAACTCCTGCCTCTAACTCCACTAGCCCGTGCTTAATAATTCTAGTCTCTCTGTTGCCCATCCCGATCTTCTGCTGTCCTCCTTAAAACATGAATACTTTCCCAATAATATGAACACACCCTGCAGGTAACCTCCTACTTCTTTTAAACCATGGGTCTCAAACTCCAGTTAGAATATCCTGATATTACAGCTTCCTGGGTTCCAATGAGTAATCCTACTGAATGCGTAATCCAGCACTCCCTGGTGATTCTGGTGCAGGAGTCCTGTGGATAGACTTATTTAGAAGATCAAAGCCATCCATGTAAATTGTCTAGCTCTCTACCATCTATCCCTCAACATATCTTTCTTTACACTTCTAATTTTATCTTTGTTGTAATTCTAGCAGGAAGAAGTGCTCCCTCTTCCCCTCTGTGTTTTGGAACAAAAGATTTCATATTTTCTAAAAAAATTCATGTTCTAAAGTGGATCTTGCTTCTATAAAACACTTAACCTCAGAGTGCCTGGGTGGCTCAGTGATCCCAGGGTCCTGGGATCAAGTCCCACACTGGGAATCTCTGCTCAGTGGGGAGTCTGCTTGTCCCTCTCCCTCTGCCCCTCCCCAGTTCCTGCTTATGTGTTTTTTCTTTCCCACAAAAATAAATAAAATCTTTTTAAAAACACAAACATTTAACCTCTCCCTCTATACCAAATTACTTCCTTCTGTCTTCTAAGCACGGTTAGAACTTGGTATGATGCAATTCTTTACATGCTCATACCATTCCCTGAGCTACATTCTAGTTTTTTCATTTCACTATCAACATTCTAGAGCAACTGGTCTATTTGTATCTGTTCCCTTTCTTGTTTCCATTTCCTCCTGACTGCTGTGCAGAATGGCTCCTATTCCACAGCACTCTGCTGGTTATAGTGGACTACATACTAATGAGAATTACAGACAGCTCCAGTAAAATCAAGGAAATTGATTTTATGTTCCCTGTCTTAAAGCTGACTGATTATCCTTGAAGAGGGCACTCTTTCTTCCTTGAGTTTTAACTTTGGAAAGGAACATACCCCTTGGATTTACCATAGCCTTGATTTTTTGATACTGTTAAAGAACCAGCCTATGTATAACATTTTATTATTTTTACCTACCCCATTTTTCATCAAATGACATTGTTTAAGAACTCCAATCAATTCAGTGCTTATTTATGGCACCCCTGATAGATCTAATGTTAGTCTGACCAAGAGCTTACTAGAGGTGGTTTGAATTCAACTAGAATTGTAAGAGTAGTGCTCCTCCCCTTATCTCTCCAGCCTCATTCTCAGATACGCCTTATACCCTCACCCACTATTCCAGCCACTTCTGTATGTGCATCTGTCCACATGTTTTTGCACTGGTAGTTTCTTTTTGGCTTATCTATTCATGGCCCTGGTGAAATTCTGCCTAAACATCAAGACTCAAGCTTCTCCTTCTAAAGCTCATTCCTTCCTTTCAACTTAAGCTTTCAAAGGAGGTTTCTTGGAACTTCTTGGGATGAACTGATTCTACCCTCCAAGACTGTGTACTCCTTGAAGACAAGGGACAAGTCTTATTTGTCTTCTGATTTTTACAACTTAGCTCAGAATAGTTGTATACTATACAAATGGAAAACTTTATTAAACTGAAAAAAGGAAATGAGATTAGCCAATGAATTATTAAAAATAGAAATGATTAATACATAATGAAAATGGTCATGGAATAGGAAAATATACCAATAAAAAAAGAAATCACAGAAATAAAGTGCACTACAAATTGCATACATGATAATAGAAAATCATTGAAATTTTAAACAGTTACCATCAAGCTAACTAACAATTTGAAAATTGGAGGGGGAATAGATTTATATTTAACAAGAAAATTTCAAAATAATTTCAAGATAAGATAAATATTTATAGTCTATATTACAAGAAAAACTAAACAACTGCAAATTTATCAGCCACTTTGCAAATTATCTTTCTATAAAGGAAAATACTGCCAAAATTGATTACATGAAGATACAAAATTTCATTGCCATGAAAATAAGAAAACTAAAATAAAAAGGGAATGACTCTGAAAAGTATTCTCAACAAATATAAAAATAGAAGCTCAATACTGATAACATTAAAGTGTCTAAATATATTGATATAATGATATGAAAATGGACAAAAACACAGATAAGGGACAAAAACACAGATGCAAGTAATAAAAAATGTTAAATGTTCATTTTCAGAATGCCACTCAAGATGCAAACTGAACAGAAAAAAGAAAGGTAACGGTTCAGTTCTCCCCTCTTCCAGCAAATTTCTAGAAGTGAAAGAAAAAATATTTTTAAAGATCTACATGTACCCTGAAAAAAGGAAAAGAAGGGAAACCCTCAATGAATTCCCAAATCCGTTTACCTCTGAAAAACAGAATGCTTACAGAAAGAAACCAGAATATAGCTAATTTGCTGAGCACTGCTCTAGAACATAGCAGTGCCATATGCCTAACAGCAGAAGATACTGAGAAGCTAGTTGTCTTGTAACAATCAACAAGGCAATTGTTTACATTATGCGGCAGGAGAGACATCCAAGTGGACTGAACCCTAAAATCCTGCACTGATCAATTATCACTCTGGTTAGCAGGGAGAGAGTATCAGCCTCTACAGAGGAACAGTGACTGTGTGCCCAGAGGTGGCCCAGCTGTGGGGAAACAGAGATTCTTTCCAACTTGCACAATATTGGCAGCCAAGCTTATAATTCCCAAGTAGAATATTGACACTGGCCCAAGAGAAAAGACGCCATATAGATAATGACATTTGGGAACCACCCAAAAGAAAGCCACTTGTTACCTTCTCAACCAAAATTAAAGCCTAGTCTGCACAGATCTTCCAGTTGGTAAACAAGAACAGAGAGCCAAGATCAGAAGATACCAAAGGAAAGCCTCCACCAGGAGAGTCAGAGAGCAAAACTGAAGAACAAAGAACTCAGAGGAAACCAATGTTATTCAAGGGCCAGAAGAAAACTCTTAAAATCTGTAATTAGCTTGTTTAGAAATATTAATAGTTTATTGGATCCATTAATAAAACTAGGATGCCATAAAAAGAAAAGAACATTTAGGTAACAAGAAACAGCTCTTGGTGATTTAAGGTAATTGATGGATTCTGGTAAAGGAAATCTCCAGGAAAAGAGCTACAAAACTTGCCTAGAAACTTATCAAGCAGATTTTAGTGAAAGGAAAAGGGCGCTTCCTGGAGAGTTGTCTCAACAACAAAAAGTGCCTCTGATAGACTCCTCTGATAGATGTTGACAGTATTGAAAGAAAATTTGCAGCTCTAACTGGATTCTGGAGATGAATTAGTGACTATCGCATGGAAAGCCTGTATTTGCTCTGGGGAAAAATTAAGAGGAAAAAATTGAGTTGAACAGGATATTAAATACTCAAAAAATAGACTTTTTGTCTCAGATGTGAATTATTATGTAGACAATAAGGTAAGCACTATTAATTTAATTGTGATATATCTTAATTGAGAAGTTACAAAAGGGTAAGTGTGTATGGAGGAGTGCTGAGTGGCACTTTCTTTTTTTTTTTTTTAAGATTTTATTTATTTGACAGAGAGAGATCACAAGTAGAGAGAGAGAGAGAGAGAGAGAGAGGAGGAAGCAGGCTCCCTGCCTAGCAGAGAGCCCGATGTGGGACTCGATCCCAGGACCCTGAGATCATGACCTGAGCTAAAGGCAGAGGCTTAACCCACTGAACCACCCAGGCAGCCCAGGAGTGCTGAGTGGCACTTTAAGAGAAAAAACCTTTATTTTTCTGTAAGAAATCAATAGATAAACTGAAAAGTTTAAAACTGTAATTAAGCATGCTGCTTTAAAATGCAACAAGAGAAAAATCAGCTAGAGAATTTGAACATTTTGGAACATTACTTGGGGGAATGTGAGATAAGAGTTTGCTTCTTGCCATTTTAAGCTTTGCCAAACTACTTGATTTTCAAAGTGTATATAGCAAAAACTGATTAAAATTTAGATATTCACAAATCTATAGAGAGTCTTCAAATAAAAAGTTTATTATTTTTAAACACAAAAATTTCTAAAAAGGATCACACATCACAAAATATATATATATATGTATATATATAAAAAATACATTAGAACGATTATACAGGTCATAACACCTGATCTAAAATGAAAAGTCAACAACCCAAAGATACACACATGGCACTGAAAAAAAATTTTTTTATTTTTAAAAAGATTTTACTTATTTATTTTTGAAGGAAAGAGAGCGGGGAGAGAGAGAGAGAGAGCGAGAGAGAGAGAGCACAGGGAGGAGGGGCAGAGGGAGAAGCAGACTCCCTCCTGACCAGGGAGCCCAATGTGGGACTTGATCCTAGGACCCTGGGATCATGACCTGAGTAGAAGGCAGATGCTTAACCAACTGAGCCACCCAGGTGTCCTGAAAAAAAAATTTTTTTAAGTGTATTTCAAGTATGTCTTTAAGGGGGAATCTATCAGTATTTGCAGATGATATAATTACCTGTCTAGAATATATACAAGAGAAGCAATTGGAAAATGATTTGTTGGAACTAATAATGACAGGGAAAGCATAGTTTTTAAAAATCCGTAGCTAAACCAGGCATAGAAAAGAACTTCCTCAACTTGATAAAGAATAGTTACCAAAAAATCTACACCAACCATCATACTTTATGGTGAGAAACTTGAAACTTACCTATTATGATCAGTAATAAGTCAAGGATGTCCCCTCTCACAACTACTTTTCAACATTATACTGGAAGTCACTGCTAATACAACTAGACAAGAAAATGAAATAAAGATACACAGTTTGGAAAGGAATCCATAAAACTGTCTTTGCAAATATAGTCATTGTCATACAATATTTATGTAGAAAATCTGAAAGGATTTTAAAAAAAGCTTTCTGGAACTAGTAAGCAATTACAGCAAGGTGGTAGGATATAAGATTAATATATCAAGTCAGTTGCTTTCCTAAATATAAGCAATAAGCAAGTAGAATTTGAAATAAAAAAATACAAGGTACTTGGGTGGCTCAGTTGGTTAAGCATCTGCCTTTGGCTCAGGTCATGATCCCAGGGTCCTGGGATCAAGTCCCATATTGGGCTCAGTGTTCAGTGGGGAACCTGCTTCTCTCTCTCCTTCTGCTGCTTCCCCTGCTTGTGTGCACACTCTCTCTCTGTCAAATAAATAAAATCTTTTTTAAAAAGAAATAAAAAATAAAATGTCATTTATATTAGCAAACCTCAAATATGAAATACTTAGGTATAAATCTAACAAAATATGTAGAAGACCTATGTGAGGAACATTAGCAAACTCTGAAGAATGAAATCAAGGAACTAAATAAATGAGGTTTTGAGAGATACTACATGTTCATGGATAGAAAGACTCGATATTGTCAAGATGCTAGGTCTTCCCAACATGATCTATAGATTCAATGCAACCCCATTCAAAATCATAGAAGGTTATTTTATGTATGTCAACAAACTAATTCTGAAATTCATGTGGAGAAGAAAAAGATGTAGAATAGCCAATATAATATTGAAGGAGAAGAACAAACTTGGAGGACTGGCTCCACCCAACTTTAAGATTTACTATAAAGCTAGAGTAATCAAGATAATGTGGTATTGGCAAGAGAATAGACACATCAGTGGAAGAGAAGAGAAAACCCAGAAATGACCCACATAAATATAGTCAGTTTATCTTTGACCAAGGAGCAAAGGAAATACAATGGAACAAAGATAATGTTTTCAAAAAATGGGTGTTGAAACAAGTGGATATCCACAGGCAAAAAGTTGAATCTAGACAGAGAATTGATAGTCTTCACAAAAATTAACTCAAAATGGATCATAAATGTAAAATGTAAAATGCAAAACTATAAAACTCATTAAGATAAATAATGAGAGAACCTAGGTGACCTTGGCTGTGGCAATAATATTTTATATACAAAATCAAAGGTATAATCCATGAACTATACAACTGATGAACTGGAATCCATTAAAATTAAAAACATTTCTGTGAGAGACAATATCAAGAGAACAAGAAGACAAACTGCACCCTGGGAGAAATATGTGCCCAAAAGACACAGCTGATAAAGAACTATTATCCAAACTATACAAAGAACTCTTTAAATTCAATGATAAGAAAACAAATAACTCAATTTAAAAATGGGCCAAAGACTTCAACAGACACCTCACCAGATGTCAAATAAGTATATGAAAGATGCTTCACATTGTATATCATCAGGGAAATGCAAATTAAAACAACAATGAGATGCCATTACTAGACATCCATGACAATGGCCAAAATCTAGAACTCTGCCAAAACTGAATGCCTGTAAGGATGTGGAACAACAGAAACTCTCATTCATTGCTGGTGGGAACACAAAATGGTACAGTCACTATGGAAGACAGTTTAGTGGTTCTCACAAAATTAAACACTCCTATGTGATCCAGCAATCCTGCTCCTTTTTATCTTCCCAAAGGCATCAAAAACTTAAACCCACGCAGAAATCTGCACAAACATGTTTATAGCAGCTGTATTCAAAACTGCCAAAACTTGGAAGCAACCAAGATGATTTGCTAAGGTGAATGGATAAAGAAAATGTATTATATCCATATAATGGAATATTATTCAGCACTAAAAAGAAATGACTTATCAAGCCATGAAAAGACACAGAGGAAACTTAAATGCATATCACTGAGTGGAAGATGCAAGGATGGTTCAACATTTGCAAACCAATCAATATGCTATATCAGATTAATAAAATGAATAATAAAAATCATATGATGATCATCTCAATAGATGAAGAAAAAGCATTTGACAAAATTCAACATCCATTTATGATAAAAACTCAAAAAGGAAGGTATAGAGGGAGTGTACTTCAACATAATAAAGGCCATTATGAGATACTCACTGCTAATGTCATTTTCAATAATCCAATAATCCTGATCTCTAAAATCAGGAACAAGACAGGATGCCCAATATCACCATTTTTGTTCAAATTAGCATTGGGAGTCCTGGCCAGAGCAAATAGGTAAGAAAAAGAAATAAAAGACATCAAAATTGGAAAGAAAGAAGAAAAACTATCACTATTTGCAATGACATGAAACTACATAAACCCTAAAGACTCCACCAAATAACTGTTAGAAACAAATAAATTCAGTAAAGTTGCAGGATACAAAATCCATATATAACAATCCATTGCATTTCCTTACACTAACAAAAACCATTTAAAAGAAAAATATTAACAACAATCCTATTTACAAGCACATCAAAAAGAAGAAAATACCTAGGCATAAATTTATCCAAAAAATTGAAAAACTGATCTATGGAAAACTACAAGACATTTATGAGGGAAACTGAAGAAGACACAAATAACTGGAAAAATATTCCATGCCCATGGACTGGAATAATTAATATTGGTAAAATATCTACACTATCCAAAACAACATACAGATTCAATGCAATCTCTATCAAATTCTAATGGTATTTTTCACAGGAATAGAACAAATAATCCTAAAATTTGTACAGAAGCATCAAAGACCCCAAATAGCCATGTAATCTTGAGGAAGAAGAATAAGGCTGGATGCATCATGCTCTGATTTCAAAGAAAAGCTACAGCAATTAAAACAATATAGTACTGGCAAAAAACAGACCCAGAGATCAATGAAGCAGAATAAAGAGCCCCAAAATAAACCCATGCATACATGGTCAATTAATTTACAACAAAGGAATCCAGAACATATAATAGGGAAAGAACAGTCTCTACAACAAATGCTATTGGGAAAACTGGACAGCTACATGCAAAAGAATAAAACTGGACCACTATCTTCCATCATACATAAAATTAATAAGATAATGAAATAAAGACTTGAACTTAAAACCTGAATCCATAAAACTCCTAGAAGAAAACATGAAATAAGCTCCTTGACATAGGTCTTGTTGATGATTTTTTGAATCTGTCACCTAAAGCAAAAGCAACAAAAGCAAAAATAATCTAGTAGGACTACATCAAACTACAAAGCTTCTGCACAACAAAAGAAGCCATCAACAAAATGAAGAGCAATCTACTGAACGGGAGAGCGTATTTGCAAATCATTTATCTGATATGGGCTAATATCCAAAATATATAAAGAACTTATAACCTTGGTAGAAAAAAACAAAATCTGATTTTAAAACATGCAGACGATCCGAATATACATTTTTCAAAGTAGACTTAGAGATGGCCAACAGGTACCTGAAAAGATGTTCAACATCATTAATCATTAGGGAAATGAAATCAAAACAAGAATGAGATATCACTTCACACCTGATAGAATGACCATTATCAAAAAGACAAGAGATAACAAGTGTTGGTGAAAATGTGGAGGAAATAAAATTCTTGTGCACTGTTGGTGGGAGTATAAATTGGTGAAACCACTATGGAAGACTGTATGGAGGTTCTTAAAAAAAATAAAAATAGAACCACCAAACTATTAAAAAGATATATATACCCCCATGACCACTGCTGCATTATTTACAGTAGCCAAGATATGAAAATAACCTAAGTGTCCATCAATGGATAAATGGATAAAGTTATTGTGTAATCATATTACATATAATAATGCATATATAATTCAGCCATAAAAAAAAATAAGATCTTGCTCTTTGAGACAAGGAGAGACCCGAGGGCATTACACTAAGTGAAATAAGTTAGACAAAGAAAGACAAATATCATATGATCTTATATGTGGAATCTAAGGAAAAGCAAAAAACTCAAGCTCATAGATACAGAGAACAGATTGGTGGTTGCAAGAGGGGAGGGATCAGGGATGGAAGAAGTGGTTTGTTTACTGGTTTGTTTGTTTTTATTTTAAATAAGTTGAATAAAAATGTTTTAAAACTGACAACATAAATAAATCAGAATCATAAAATAAAACACCATATAAAAAGACCAGGCAGATTTGATAAAGAACCAAGAGGAAATTCTGAAACTGAAAAAGACAGCCTTTAAAAATAAATATTTTACAAAAAGATTAAACAGTAGATTTGATAGAATCAAAAAGAGAATTAATGCATTGAAAGATAAATCTAAAGACATTACCCAGAATGACACCTGGGTAGAAAACATGAGAGTTATTAAGAGACAGAGAAGATAGAATAAAAAGATCCAAAACATGTGTAGGAAGAGTTCCCAAAGAAGAAAACAGAGTGAATGGGAGAAAAGCAATATTCAGAGAACAGATGTATATGTTTTAAAACCAATGTAAAGTAGGTACAAATAAGGAAAGTGAGATGGGGAGATGAGTAGGGGATGGGCTAGTTGGATGATCAGCATTAAGGAGTGCACTTATTGTGATGAATACTGGGTGTTGTAAGTGACCAATCACTAAATTCGACACCAGAAACTGATGTTACACTGCATGTTTACTAACTGGAATTTAAATTAAAAATTTGGACAAAAGTAAAAATAAAGAAAAATTTTTTAAAAAGTCAATTATGTCTAAAACATACACCACAGACACACACACAAAAGAAAGCGAGGTGGATATTAAGTACCATTCTCTTTTCTAGCATGATTAAAATAAATAATACCACTAAAAAACAGTAATATACAAATAACACAAGAGCCTGGGTGGCTCAGTCAGTTAAGTGTCTGCCTTTGATTCAGGGTCTTGGGATGGAGCCCCACATCGGGCTCCCTGCTCAGTGAGGAGTCTGCTTTTCCCTCTCCTTCTACCCCTACCCCCTGCTCATGCTCTATTTTTTTTCTCTCTCTCTCAAATAAATAAATATCTTTAAAAAATAAAAGCAAGTAACGGAAGAGAAAAACAGACAATGACATAGAAATGTCAAGTCTGAGATGAAGAAATTTAAAGGGCCAACGTACATATTAAAATGTGTACAATCTCACCAGCATTAACATTATAAATTTATAACAATTTTAAAAATCATACCAATTAAAGCAACAGGAAAATTACAGTTTTCCACATATCCAATTGGTAGAAATTAAAGAACATGATAATACATACTAGAGTGTAAGAAGTAAGTACTTTTATGTTTCAAATTGGAGCAGGAATTATTTCAAACAGCTCAGAAGATATTTTGGCATTTTCAATATGAACACTCACTGACTCAGCACTTCCATTTCTCAGCAGGTCCCTTGGATATTTACAGAATAACCTCTCACTTCTCGTTGATCTTGGCTACTATATTTGACCTCAGAGAAGCCTTTTCTGACCACCCCATCTCTCACCTTTGTTGCATTTCTTCATCCTACCTACCACTACATGACATTTTATCATACATGCATGTCTTTTTTTTATTGTTTGTATCTTTTTGAATGTCTACAAGGAGGATTTCGTTTATTGATAGATCCACAACATCAAGAATGGTGCCTGGCATACGGCACTAAGTATATACTCATGAATGTTTGCTGAAGTGTACAGAAAATTCAAAACAACCTCAATGTCCATCTCCAATAATGTTACATCTATACTATAATTTATGGCAATTCTATACTATAATTTATGGCAATTCTTTTAACAACACAATTCCATTTGTATTGACATGGAAATATTTCCAAAACAAAATATTATATAAAAAACAAAAAAGTTTTGGAATTAATACTGAAATTTACATAGTGTATTATCACTCAAGATAAAGATATATATTTTCTATACTTACATGTACATGTGTAAATGCATGGGAAAATATTGGAAGGATACACATTAAGCTGAAAACAATGGTTATCTCTAGGGAGAGCACTGGGTATGGGGGGTGCAGGTAGAGGGTCAAGGAAAACTTTAACTGTGTCTGGAATGCTCTCATTCTTTAGAAGGTGATATATTTATGTTGCTACTTGAGTTATTAAATATTTTGTTTAGAAAGGTCAGTCTCCTTAGTTTTCACATAAATGCGAAGAAAAACAATCATGAATTTCTAGTTCACTCTTTCCAACACAACAAAAAGTTAGGAGTGGGTTATTTAATTCATTAAGTTTTAAATAATATTATGATATACTCTTTGCAGTATAAAACACATTTATTTTAAAAGGCACAAATGTTCAAATTAATTTCTGTTAAGTTTATTTCATTAAAAGTTCATTTCTCTTACATAGATTATTTGTTCCAATGTTTTCCTCTATAATAATTTTATTTGAACATTTTCCTTATTATTTATTTCCTGTTCAAATGTTTCAGCAATTTTCCAGTAGGTCAACTCATTTCCGCATATTATTTACTTGCTTTTCTAATATTTTGGACCATTTGCCAGATTCATGGTCATTCACTGTCATTTTTCTATCTCTTTGTGCAGCTGTTTGTTTACCCAGCTGTTGCTTCCTTTTCCTTTGTCAATGAAAATTTTGTGTTGGTCCACAATACCTTCCTCCCCTGTACCTTCTCATCCTATGGGGGTGGCTCTTCCACAGGAAAATACTTTACCAGATCGCAAACAACACATTCTACCAAGCTATTCCATTTGTACATTGTACATATTAAAATATGCCCTAAGAATGCAAAGTTTTAAAATATTTTCACAGGGGGGTTTCCAAACCTAGATTGAGGACATTGCTAAGAGGAGAGAAATTAAGACAGGCCTTTCAGAGATGGATATAATCTGAACTGAATTTTGAAGAATGAGTAGAATGAGCTGTGTAAACAGAGTTGAGGGGGAAAGTATGCTTGTCTGACAGAGTATTGTGGGCAAAGGCACAGAGGTGAGAAAGGTGGTATTCAGGGAAATGTAAACAATTTAATACAGTGAAGATTTAGAGCCTTGGGAATAGTTAGAGATGAGGGACAGAACAGGATAAAAGAATGATCTACTGCTAATCAAGGTTGATATTTTACCCATATGGGAAAAGGGAGACTAATTAGCATTCATTAGTCTTTGAAAGAAACGGTTAGGGAGTGTCTCACCACTCAGGCTATAGGGGAGGAAGAAAAAGCTGACTATGGTGATGGGGACAAGCAAGGCTGATCTTCAGCTGGAAAGCAATGGTGAGGAACATAGGGCAGTGTCCGTTCTGGTTTGCTGTGAATTCTGTACCAGTTGTTAAATATGTATCCCATCTAGGTGTGAAAGTGATTTTAGTTTGGGGGCCCGGGTGGCTTGGACTTCTGGTGGTTCCTTTCATGATGATGTGTAATACAACAGGAGAAGGTAGTCTGAAGGAAATATTATTGACCAGTTTTGGACAGGCTGAACCCCAGACATGAGATCACCTAGAAGAGCCATGTGCCAGCATGCAAACAACTGACAAATTATAGCATTGAAATGGTGGGCAAAGGAGGCAGAGTTGTAGCAAAGGGTAGGTTGGCAGGGAGGTGAGAGAAAAGCCAGAAGAATCTTCAATAACAGGAGTAAAGAGTTACCAAAGTTTATCAATAGTGAGAAATGATGAGGAGAGATCAAGGGAAGTAAAGACAGAAGATACTCCTGGAACATTTAGTAACATGGAAATTTTCAGTGGCATGTGCTACTTCTGTGGAAATCAGTCTAGATCATGGGTTAAAAACTCAATTGTGCCCAGGGGCCCAGCAGATTGGGATAATATGTGAAGGACCAGGCCTAAGACGAGAGAGTGTGGGTCTGAAAATGGAATGTACATGTCTCATCTAAAGAATTTCAGAGTAAAAATGAAACAAGGTAATAGCCAAGCAAAACAATTATGATGGCCAGATTTGGCCTACTGGCAACAAGTCTGATGTCAAATTTATTCCAAACTCCAAATGAAGATGAGACCATGGAATCACAAATCCCTTTGAAGCAGATAAAGAAAAAATATGTAGTAGATTTGTTTATTTATGACACTAGTGAGAGTGGGAGAAAAAAACCAGAAGACCTATAATCAAATCACAGGAATAATCAATACATTCTATTATAAGATTCTTGCTTAACACAGGTTATCTTATTTAAGCCTTGTAGTAACTCTGTGAAGAGGGTGTTATGCCTTTTCCGCTGTTGAGGAAACGGAGGGTAAGAGTGGTCGTGCACTCAAGTGAATTTTCACAGCTACGATGCTGAATGCAGATTTTGGATTCCCGCTCAGCACAATGTGATTTTTGAGTCAGTGCTCTTTTAGTTATACTGTGCAGCTTTCCTCTGAGGGGGAGACAGATCTCTCTTGTCTTATATAAATTAATTTACCTGTGATCTGGGTTCCGACCCTTTGCACCTTCTCTGGCTACATTATCCTTCTTTTATCGCCTTTACCTTCATTCACTCTTTTTCACTGGCCCTTCCCCCGACATAGGCTCTTGCCTAAGTCTCCTTAACTGGAAACAAAAAACTAACAACAAACAAAAATTCCCTCAAAAGTACATCTTTCTATAGCTACTTCCTGATCTCTTTCTTTCCATCCACAGTTGAACTCTTCTTAAATCTCCCATACTTTCTGGGAGATTTGTTCACTTTCATTACCTAAACTAGGACTCAAACTGGTAATGGGTAAAAAATATTTTAATGACACACACTAGAATCCCTCGTGGAAAAAGAATTCTCTTTGTTTAAGTATAGTGGTTGCTTTGGGTGTGGGCTGTGGAGTCCCAAGAGCATGTCCCAATAGTAGAAAAGGAACTAAGTGATAACCAAGTTCTTCTGCACAAGTAGTTAACAGGAATTTGAGGGCAGGGAGAAGGGAAAGGTGGGATGAAGGGAGAAGGGGTAATGACATCCTGGGAGGTTAGAAACTAGACGAACACAGGTTGGACTCTGTGATTCTTGGTGATGGGGTAGTGAAAACATTTTAAGAAAACAGATGCCTAAGGGTGCCTGGGTGGCTCAGTTGGTTAAGTGTCTGCTTTTAGCTCAGGTCATGATCCCAAGGTCTTGGGATCGAGCCCTGCTTCTCCTTCTCCCTCTGCTCCTGCTAGTACTTTCTCTCTCTCTCTCTCAAATATGTAGAATCTTAGACAAAAAAGAAAGAAAGAAAGGAAGGAAGGAAGAAAGAAAGGAAGGAAGGAAGGATATGTGCCTGATATGTAGTTTTTATGCTCTTTGCTTGATGGTTTTTCAGGCACTCCCCTCCCACTTCAAACCTTCTATAAATTTTGCTACCTATACATAATGCCCTTAGAAATTGGTATTCTGGAAAAATCAAGGAAAGAGACTTTTAATCCGTGTCTGGCATGATGTGGAGCAGACAGAGAGGAGCCATCACAGGAGATGAGATGAGGAGACAAGGAATCTGATGGCAATTTAAGCAATTTAAGCAACAATTTAACTGGAATAAAACAATGATTATATAAACTTAAGCTAATGGAAATTCCCCAAAGAGGGTAAGGAACATTACACTCTATGGCAGATACAGAATAGGAGTTCCAAATTAATTTAAGGGGCAGGCTAAACTTCGTTCACAACTAAATTCATATTGATGACTTCCTAATCTCCATGTCCAGTCTAGCTGTTTAACATCCCAAAATTACATGGCAGAAAAGCACCACGGTTAAAACTGAAGCCTTTTAACACCTAGATTTGAATTTCACCTCTAATTTACTAATGTGAGTTAAGTTTTTTAAGTGGTATGTACTCAATTTCCTCATCTGTAAAACAGAGTTATTAGTTGTATCTAGTTCACAGGAATATTTTATTATATAAATTAATACTTGAAAAGTATTCAAGGGGCACCTGGGTAGCATAGTTGGTTAAGCCTCCAACTCTTGGTTTTGGCTTAAGTCAAAATGGCTCATTCCATTTTGATTGTATTGTATTTGATCTCAGGGTCATGAGCTCAAGCCCCAAGGAGGGCTCCGTGCTCAGCACACAGTGTGCTTCAGACTCAATCTCCCTCTCCCTGTGCCCCTCCTCCCACTCTCTCTCTCTCAAATAAATAAATATTTTTTAAAAAGTATTCAGAACAGTGTCTGTTCCACTGTAAGCATGCAATAAATATTAACACTTACTATAACCAACAGATTGCTGGCAACTTCCATTTTGATTCATTTACACATTCAACAACTATTTATTGAGTACCTGTTATTTGACAGGCATTGCTCTACGCACTGTGGGATATAGAAAGAGAACGATATAGACTGAGTCTATGCCCTCTTAAAGCTTTCATGCAGGTGAGAAGAGACAGCCAATAAGCAAACAAACAGAAAAGGACAATATATGGGGAAGGTCATGAAGAAATAAAGTAGAGTAACAAGAAATAAGAGGGTTGTGATATTGCTACTTATAGTTATATTTTAGCAGAAGTCTTATGAAAACAAGGGAGCAAGTACTGTGGAGAACTGTGGGAAGCATCTCCCTCCAGTATCTTTTGTAACAACCACATTCCTTATCTGAACAAATAGGACAACCCTCCACCAATGACTCAGCCCAGCTAACAAGTCTTCCCTTTCTTGCTGCTTCTATACCCAGTTCATTACTTACCCTTTTATAATATCTTGAGTCTACTTTCCCATTTCTCTAACCCTATTACTTATAGGTTAAGCTACATGAAATTGCCATTCTACAGGTCAGAAACAGTTAAATATTGGCATGTGCTTACCAAACCCAGTCTGTTTTCTTCCAGGGCATGCAGAAGGACTACTTCCCAGACTCTCTCATGTGACTAAATTCTGGGCAGAACCTCTGTAGGACACTTTCAGCCTGGACCCTACAATCTCTTCCCCAAATCCAAATTTGCTCTGGTCATTCCCCTGACAGTAACACAGAATAAAGAGGGTACAGTCCAGGATTCTTTGGCTCTAGAAGAATGGTGGAACCACAGGATGGAAGACAGCGTGGAACAAACTCTTCACCTTCCCTGTATACCCTCATTGTACTTGAGTGAGAATACTTCATAGTTTGTTACAACAGTTAACCCACCCGAACTAATACATATCTTCAGTGCCACAGTTTTATTTCAGATCATCAACTTTCCTCTGATCATACCAACAGCATCCAAACTGATCTCTTAGTTTCCAAAACATTCTTCTCAAGACTCCCACATAACTGTTTGAAGTCCCAATTTGATCATGTCACTACCCATCAAAGGGCCGTTCTTCAATGGCCTGTCCTCAGCTTGTGATATAATCCTGGTCCTACAACCCCAGCCTCTCTTTTTGCTCTTGCTCATCATTATTCTCTACCCTTTCCCCACCTAACTACTTCATGTTCCTCAAACAGGTCATGCCCACCCATGCTTCTAAAGCATTCCACATGCTACTTTCTCTGTCTGATGTGAACACCCCCTTGACCCTAATTCATTAATCTTCTAGTACTCAACTCAAGGCATCTGCTATAGAAAGCTTTCTGTGGCACCAAGCCTGGATTAGGTACTTAACTTATATTCTTTTAGCACTTCATTTTTATCAAGGTACTTATCATCTTGTCATGAAATTATCTCTTTAATTTTCATGGCTCCTTTAACTGAATTCTTTCAAAAAAGGCAAATGTCCTTTATCTTTGGGTTCCCTAATATTATGCCTGACAAATGTAGGCATTCAATGTTTAATGAATAAATACATAAAGGAATGAGTAAATTTCTAAGCATTTTTGCATCTTTGTCACAAAATGCATTTAATTCACTCTAAAACATGCTATAGAAAAAAAAACACAAAATGCTTTTTCTTTCAAGAATACTAAGATAATATAAAAGATACTTCTGATTGTGTTTATATTCATCAACATTTTCTTTCACTGGTTTTTATGCAAACTATTACTCTGCCTTAGATCAGAAAATGGATAATTAGGAACTGAATAACATTCCTAACTATACATCCCTCATTAGATACTAGTTCATTTTCTTGTAAATAGGATATGGTAATTTCTGACAAGCTTCAACCCTCCAAAAATCATATAATCATTTTTAATCTCGGGAATCATTTAGAAAAATCTCATTTTTTCCAGAAAAATAAAATTATACTCGTTTTCCTGACCATGTGTCCTTTTATGATTTCTCCCTTTCATAGTTCTTAAATAGCAATTATATTCATTTCTCCAAATTTTAATGTCAAGTTAAAGCTACACTGAACTTTAAAAACAGATATTGACTCATTTTTGAGACATATAAAATTAACTGAGTTATATTCTAATTTGTGGAATATCATACATTTAAGTAAAAAAATTATGGCAACGTTGGCATAAAGCAATAATCTTGTATTTTAAAAAATAGATTGCATTTTAGAAGCCCACTGATTTTGCTATAATTGTATCTTACAAAAATCTCTGATATAGATGATGGCCTCAAATGTGACTTCCAGTTATGGGAAGGTACTTTGAGAAGACTGCATGTTCAGTCTCTTCCACAGGTAAACTTTACAATCTTAAACAAGTTACTTCATCCCTATGTGCCTCAATTTTCTCATCTGAAAACAAATGGAGAAAATAAGAGCACATAGTTACAGGATCACAGTGAGGACCATGTGAGTTCATATGTGTGATGCACTTAGAAGAGTACCTGGCACATAAAAATTCTTAAAATTTTTAGCTTTCACCATCCCTACTATCATCATTATTACCATTATCATCAACACCATCAATACCATGATCCTCATCACCACACCATCATCATCATCTTCATCATTACCATCATCACCATCATCACCCTTACTGTTATCTTCATCATCATCACAAGCACTATCACCAACGTGGTGACCAACATCACCATCACCATCACTCTCATCATCACCACCGCCATCATCATATAATCATCATCATCCTTCTTCCTCTCTTTGCAAGAACAAGTGATGAGAAACCAGTTCCTACAGAACCTCTAGAAAAATGAACACCATCTCCAGGGAAGCAAGTTAGTTACTTGCTAGGCAGGATATGCCTCACATGCATTTACACAGACATTTCTGGAATACTGAGGTGCATGTAACTGTATATTCACTTGTCATTTGTGATTATTTTGTGAAAAAAATCTAAATGTTACTGATATTCCAAAATGTCAGTAAACACTCAGAAATAAGGAAAGAATAAATGTCAGGTAAGTGAAAATGGTCCCTTTCATGTAGTTTATCAGAGATCTATTTAGAGTAGAAAGAATATAAAAGAATCTCTCTTTTCTATAGTCAAAAAGAAAAAAGCTAAATATAAAAGAATGAGATTTCTCCAAAATATTATAAAATGCATCATCTCTATTTAATCATAAAGAATTTATGTCCTCCATAACATAATTTTAAAGCAGTTAATGGAACTATTAACATTTGCATGAACATTTTTAATATACTACACATTTGTTCCAGCTATCACATTTAATTAATGGTAGATTCCATTATTCAATTATTATTTAATTAAAAATTTTTGCCTATAAAATCATCATAAATCTAAATCATGTAGTAATTTTACTGTATTTCTAGAGTTAGAGTCTATCTCTTTGATTATTTCTCAATTCAAATATTAGAAAATAAGTCAAATTTCTCTTTTCTGACATAAACTAAACCGAAAATGCAAGAAGGGTATGAAGGTGCAGATCCTTCTCCCCTCAGTATCTGTAGGAGTGAGGGGGTGGGTCAGCTACACTTAACAGCCAGGACAGACATTTGATATCACTGTGCAGCCATGACTAAATCTGAAGAAACGAAAGATGACTTAGTGTTTCACCCACCCAGCCTTTAGTTGGGTGATCTGGCAGATTGAATATTTGGCTAATCCAAGCAAAAAAATGCAACTAATTCGGGGTATCTTTTTTGTTTTTTAAGATTTTATTTATTTGTCAGGGAAAGAGAGAGAGATAAAGAGAGAACGCACAAGCAGGGGGAGCAGCAGACAGAGAGACAAGCAGACTCCCTGCTGAGCAAGGAGCCCAATGTGGGACTTGATACCAGGACTTTGGGATCACGACCTGAGCGGAAGGCAGAAGCCCAACCACCTGAGCCACCCAGGAGTCTCCGGGCAGTCTTCTTAATGAGAATTTTTAAAAATGAAATAATCACTAACCAATCATTTACAAATTCCGAGAGCTGCTAGAGAGTGTATTTGATAGCTCTGGGAAAGCAAATGAAAGTATCTCACTATTAATGCATCACTTGTACCTTGTACCTTGCAAAGGCTACCTTTGCAGGCTGCCGGAGTCATGTCAATATGCACATCATTCATTTGCAAAGAACACCCTCTGTTTTTGGTCTGGTGAACATCCATCATATAGAGAGATTATCATCTCAAAAATAGAATCAACAACCAGATTGGGTATGATCATTCGAGTACTAAGGTATCATGCTATTCGCAAACTTGTTCTACCTCCGAAGATCAAAACAGAATGCTGACTTGTATATAATCAAAGCGTGGTAGATTTAAAATTGTGAATGAAAGATCTGCATGGGAATTAAGCTCTGCATAAGCTCTACAAAATGAGTTGTGAAAAGCCTGGAATTTACAATCAACCAACCTCAAAGCGTATATTCAGAAACAGAAGAGTCAACTCCAAGACCTGATTTACAACTCACATGGTGGGATGTGTATCATTCAAATGCCATAATGGGTGAATCAGATAGACTTATTTTACAATAGTATTTAATTATTTTTTTTTCTTTACAAAAGCAAAACTGTATAATTGTATAATCTAGATAAATTAGGAAATACAGATGAACAAAAAGATGAGCAGTATGTGCTTGATATAGAGTACATGTTCAGTACATACATGTTAAATGATAGAGAAGAAAAATAAAACAATAATCACACAACCATTTCACCATTCTGAGTTGACCTCTATTAACATAACGATTTCCATCCTCCACATACACCTCTAACAGCAGGATAAAATCTGCACACAATTCAGAAGGTCTGGCTTCCCTCCCTTCCCCCAACCCGCCCTCATCTTGCCTTCACCTTATTCTGAGGCTCCCATTCTTATTAATGACAAGAGAAAACCTTTTATTTATCATTAAAAGTAATTAAGTATCTTTGGAAGTAAAACAGTCTTTGGGGTAAGTATTCCATCCATTTAAAATGCAAAATTCCTTCAGAGCTGGTTTCTGCCCTTTCAGAAGGCCTCTCCCTTCTGGATCCTCACAGAAGCTGTCTCTAAGGTGGTATGGCTGATCTTTGTCTGGTCCTTGGGGCTCAGTCTGGTATTTCTGGTTTTTTGGACACCAATACTCAAGTCTGTGATTCCTACTCATGTCCCAGTTATTAATAATTGCCTTTTCCCAACCTTGGGCCCCTTCTTCTCTTAGTACCTTTAGTGTACTGGATCTTCCTACTGGAAATATGGAAATGGCATGATTCCCAAAATATCACATGCAGGCACAACTACATTCAGCCATTTTTAATTTACCTCCCAGCATCAAGCTGGACTCTGCTTGGGATGCCAGTCTTCCTGGAGAAGCACACAGTCCTTTCTTTCTTTCTTTTTTTTTTTTTTTTTTTTAAGATTTTATTTATTTGACAGACAGAGGTTACAAGTAAGCAGAGAGGCAGGCAGAGAGAGAGAGGAGGAAGCAGGCTCCCTGCCTAGCAGAGAGCCCGATGCGGGGCTCGATCCCAGGACCCTGGGATCATGACCTGAGCCGAAGGCAGAGGCTTTAACCCACTGAGCCACCCAGGCGCCCCAGCACACAGTCCTTTCAGACACACACCCTGCTCATCCTTGCTCCTATGCTCTAACTCTGAAATTTATACCATCGCTGGGAAAAGAGAAGATGAGGCAAGAGGGCAGATGTGGAATAAAGAAAAAACAAAACAGTGAAGAGAAGAATGGGAAACAACCAGACAAGAGGAGGAGTGGATAAAAAATATTTCCAAAAACAAATAGAAAGGTAAGATCAAGCAATCAAGAGCTAGTGTGACATAGTGTTTGAGATACAAAAGGAGAAAAGGAACAAAATTCTCTTCCCTCCCTAGTACTGATCCCATTATTCATCTGCCATGTTAAACAGAGATGGAGAGAGAAATAGCAAGGTGAAGAAAATAAGAAAGAAGAGGAGGTGAGAAGGTGTGTCTCACATGCTCTCCCCAACTTCAAGACCTAATTATACACTCATCGCATCTGACCTCCAAATTCTTTCAAGTCATGAACTGCAAACAGCCCTAAACAAAACCTCTCAGTACATTGCAAAAACAGTTGATTCTGTGGCTAGGTAAAAACAGAGCCTAAGAGTTAATTATATTACAAGTTGTTGAAAAGAGAACATCTATTTTCATTTCATGTTGTGATTCTCATGTTAGTGAATTGCATCAGCTATTAAAGTAAACCATTTTCCCTACTTACACCTATAATAGATGCAGGACGAAGAGCAATTTCTTCCAGTTCTGTCTTCAGTCACTGCCTGTGCTAACAAAGTATTTTGAGTAAAAAATTTTTAGCAGACATTCTCCTACCTCTCTAAAATATAGCTAATACCACCATTCTTCATCTACCATTAAAAAATGGGAAAGTAAAAAAACAAAAACAAAAACAGAACAGTGTATATAGTGGAATCATTAATAGCAGGCCTTTTATAATCACAATGTGTTAAGATATGAGACCAAATATATTTACATTAAGGATGAATTTGGAGGAAAAAATTAGTTTAGTATACATCTGTAATTGGGTTAATTTTATTTTCACGTTAGTCTGTACCTTTTAGCATCACCCGGAAAGATGTCTCCTGTAACGAGGGGAGGCAGCTAAGTCAGAATCTCTGAGGAAAGTCTTGTGCTAGGTCATATGCTGAGCTGGAAAGCAGGGTCCAAATAGATAGTTCGTTAAGAGACGCTTCCTCACAAGGGAAAATTGTACAAAAAAACCTTTTTGTTCTACTTGGGTAGTTTTATTTCAGAAACTGATTTACATTAGAAAAGCTTTAGTTCTCTAAAAACAAAACCTCTAATATTTAAGGAAAAGAAAGAAAAGACACTGAAAAATTTAAATGATTTTTGTCACAGTTGATGAACAGTAAAAGGTATTCATTCAAAATACCAATGGAATTTTAACTTAAAGTAGCTCTTAATGTGAAAGAAAAGTAGTATTATTGCTAGTTACCTAGGAAAAGACCATATGTACTGCATGTCCAAGTCTTACTTTTTTTGCAAGCAATTGTTATATTTATTGATTTATTTATTATTGATAAATAAAATTAGTTTCTTTCTATATTAATATGAAAAAAGATTCTATATAGTTATGGTGGTTTATTTTGTATGTCAACTTGACTGGGTCACAGGGTGCCCAGATATTTTAAATATTATTTCTTAAAAAATATATATAAAATAAAAAAAAATACTATTTTTGGTGTATCTGTGCAGGTGTTTCCAGATGAGCTCAGCATCTGGAATGGTACACTGAGTAAAGCGGGTTGCCAGCCCCAGTGTGGGTGGGCTCATCCACCTGTCAAGGGCCTGAATAGAATAAAAAAGTCAGAGGAAGGGAGAACATGGCTCTGCCTGACTACCTGAGCACAGACATAAGTCTTCTGCTCTCACACAGTGATGTACTCCACCACTTCTCAGGCCTTCGGGTTTGGGTTTGATCTTACACCATCGGTTTTCCTGGTTCTTAGTCCTTCCGACTTGAACTAGAACTACACCACCAGCCTGGGTCTCCAGTTCGCAGATGGCAGATGCTGGGACTTTCTACCTTCCATAACTGCAAGCGCCAATTCTTTATGATAAATCTCTTCATATAAAAATTATAAAAATATATCTATAACTTCTACTGGTTCTGTTCCTCTAGAGAACCCAAATACAGAAGTTATGTACTTGAACATAAATACTGACATACTATATACATAAAATATATGTTTATCTATTTACTTATTACATAGACAAACACATACACACCTAAATTTATATCTAAATTTACATCTAAACTGTGCTATCTGTACTTTTCTACCAGCACCACAACTCATGACTGCTGTAAAAAAGTCAAGTCTAAAGGGAACATAACAATCTTTTTCTGGATTTCCTTAAACCTTAAGACCACATAATAAATAACAATGGATATTTATTTTCTGTCCATTCATGTCACTGACTCCTGCACTTAGTTAACAAACATTTGTTTGCTTGTTTTAATGGAGAATGAGGCCTATAAAATTACTTTAAGATCACTGTAGAAAAAGTAAAATGTATACTTAAGTAAAAATCGCCCATAGTCTCACACAAGTTTTAAGGCATTGATGTATTTCTCTAGAGTGTTTTGTCTCCAAATATTTTTTACATAATTGAGATTATACATTAAATATGCTTCTATTTCATGCTTTTTTAAATAAAAAAAATTAAGTAGAAATATTTCCAAAGTCATTTAAATATATTATTTATTTATTTATTTATTTATTTGACAGAGAAAGAGAACAGCAGGGGGAGTGGTAGACAGAGGGAGAAGTAGACCTTCCACTTACTGAGGAGCCTGATGCAGGGCTCGATCCCAGAATCCTGGGACTATGACCCGAGTGGAAGGCAGACACTCAACCGACTGAACCACCCAGGTTCAGTTAAATGACCCTCCAAAGTCATTTAAAGTCACTGGATGCATTTCGTGTATTTTGGGTGTTTAGAGTGTGGCAAATATACAGACTGGGTCACAGAATATCCATTCCAGCCTCCTTCTGTATCTTCCTCTACTCAGCAGCTGGAAAGCTAAAATTCATTTCCCAGACTTTTTTACAGCCAGGGTTCTAGTTGTGATGTAGGTTCGGCCAAGGAGGCATCTGTGGGTCTCGAATTCTGAACAGAGTTCAGGGAGGAGAGAGACGGGGTCCATGTTTCAAGTGAGCTTGTGGCTCAAGTAGGAGGAGTGCGGAGCCAGCTGTTGGAGCTGGGGCTCTTCAGTGTGGCAGGAGGCTTCCTGATTCTGCACTCTCCCTGAGCACGGCAAGTTCAACCATGGGGCTTTGGAGCTCTTCTTCACTCCCTTGTGTCTCACCATCCTCCCCACAACTCAAAAATCTTTTGAAATAAATCCCTTTATGCTTAAACGAGCTAGAATGGATTACATTCTCGGCAATAAATCCTCAACAATAGAGTGCTTCTAATTGCTCAAGATAATACTTAATTCTTTGATACTTTTTTTGATTTCTACTTCTTTATGCTTTATACATTTGAAGATTATTACTTTGGGATTGACTTTTAGAAGTGTTATTGCGAATTCAAAAGGGAGGAACATCATTAAGGTTCTTGATACATGTCAATTCTTTTGTTTTTCTAGAAGAAAGGTTGCACTAATTCACTCTCCCATTATTCTCCCACGAGAAGATACACCATCACTGTTACCTCTTCTCTTTATTTTTGCTACTTCAATAGTTAAAAATAGCGTGCTGCTGCTTTAATGTAAATGTACTTCATTATTAATATGGCTGAACACTTCTAACTTCGTAAGCCATCCATCTGTATTTACTCCTCTGTGACTTTTCCACCCTCATATCCAATTATCTCCTGAGACTGTGCTTTTTCTAGTTGCACACTATCTTTATATATGAAAGAGATTCACCCTTTTTATTTTTATACCTGATGAGTATTTTACCAAATTTTTGTTGGTTTTCAATTTTGTTCATGTTTTGACCAGAAGAAATTAGAAATTTTTGGATTCAAATGTATAAAACATCCTTATATGATTTCTTCCAGCAGAAAGTACTGCATACACTCTCAGAAAAAACTAAGTATTCACATCAATGCTATTTTTGGTGTTACACTGGGTTGAATAATGTTGACCCCTCCCTCAAATCCATGTCTACCCACAACCTCAGACAGTGACCTTGTCTGAAAATAGGGTTTTTGTGATGTAATTAATTAAATTGAAATTAGGTCACAGCAGATCAGGATGTGGCCTAATCCAATGACTGTTACCCTTATAAGAAGAGAAAACAGAGACACATACAGACACACACAGGGGGAATGCCACATAACAATGGAGACAGAGATAGAAGTGATGAGTCTACAAACCAAGAAATGCCAAGGATTGTGGGCCCCCACCAGATGCGAGGAAGAGGCAAGGAAAAACCCTTCTCTAGAAACACAGAAAGAGCATGGCCTTGCCCATACCTTGTTCCCCATCTGCTAGCTTCCAGAGTTGTAAGAGTAAATTTCTCTTGATTTAAGCCACCCAGATTGCATACTTTGTTGTGGTAGCCCTAAGAAGCTAATAAAAAGAGTATAGATTTCATTTTGGTACACGGTCTGAGATGAAACTTAACAGTTTTTTTCCCCAGATTGTGAACTAACTGGTCCAACTGAAGCCAGCCCCTAAAGGCATGTCAGAGTCAATTGCACACCTTTCTTTCCGATTACACATTTGACATCACATTGGTAGTCTGAAATTAGCCACGATGGCAGAAGTCATACCATAGAAGTCATCGAACTACAACTCAGGTCTTTCCTCTCTACCCCTAGAGCTGGTTTTAAAACGTGTACTGTTTCAACCTCTCTGCATTTTTTAATTACTTTTGAATTATTATTCTTATACTACAAATTTCTTATTCTTTTGTAGTTGCCGTTTAGCTGCAGTACAGATACACATATAACATGTTAATATCCAAGTAATTCAAGAAGGGTATTTGACAGGAGCGCCTGGGTGGCTCATTCAGTTAAGCAGCTGCCTTTGGCCCAGGTCATGATCCCAGGGACCTGGGATAGAGCCCCACATCAGGCTCCTGCTCAGCAGGGAGTCTGCTTCTCTGTCTGCACCTCCCTCTCCCCATGCTCTCTCACCTCTCTCTCAAATAAATAAAATCTTTAAAATAAATAAATAAATTGGGTCTGATGGTGGCTTCATTTTTTCTTTCTTGATTTTTCTTTGGAAAACCTATAACCTACATGTTGGGTCTCCTTTCTTTTTCCTCCATCTTTTGTTTTATTATATTCATCTTTAGGTTTTTTTCTCTACATTCTTAAAGTTGAAATATTATAAACTTTACTTTCTGCACTGTAACTCTGCTCTTTGCTGCGTCCAATGTGAAATTTATTGCTTTCTTTGCAATTCTGCCTGCTCCCAGCTATCTCCCTTTTCAGTTCATTCTCAGTTCTCCTAAATGCTCCTTGCCCTGAGTAGGTAAATTCATATTGAATTTATATTGAAATTCGGACTTTGGAAAAAAGACTTTGGAAGTTCTTCTTTTATTCCCTTTGGAAAATTTGTTTTTTTTCCCCTCTAGGTCTTTAAATTGCTTTCCCTCATGTTGCAGAATGTTTCAGGGAGATCTATACCAAATTTTTTAACATTCAAACTTATTTTTCTTAAACAGTAAACAGAGAGAGAGAGAGAGAGAGAATCATAAAACCTGATCCAGAACAATATCTGACTACAGAATGGGTGCATGGTGTCTTCTAACCCACAGTTACTGATCATTCAGGTATTTCTACATTTTCTTTCTTGGATTGAGACTTACAGAGAACACCAAACTGTTGAGCTCTGAGCCTGGTTGTTGAGCTCTGAGCCTGGTTTTTAGTGTCTTGCAAGCATTCACCTCATGGTTCTGCTGGATTAGGGAAGGATCTTTTACTCCAACTGTTCTGACTGCTAGGGAGTCATACACAGGCTTCAGTTCTTCTCCAGCCAATGATGGAGGTAAAAATTGCATCTCCAGCTGGACTATTCTTAGACTTCTTCCTTATATCCTTCCTCCTTGAACATCTTCCTAAAGCTCTTACACATCACCGTGTGCAAAGTACCACTGCATCTCCCTGTCACTCTCTACGCATGGCAGTTGTATATCTTGTGAAGTATGGTTCCCAAGTGGATGAAGGAAGAAAAGAACTGCTGGGGAAAAGGGCTGGCATGACACTATCGAGCTAAGAAGGGTTCACATGACTTTGGGATTTTCTGTGTTTCTTTGCTAGTAGATAGAGTGGGGTTGACTCATAGTCTTTTCCCATCTTCTTCCCAGATTTCTGTGCTATTCTGGTTCAGCAGTCTTAGTTTAGGATTATGACTCTCAATGCAATTCCCTCCTCACTGCAGTTAGTGGAAATTCCCTGCAGATTCTAGCATCTGGTTTTCTCTTATCCTTATTTTTCAGTTCTCTTATGAATCTTTGGTCTATTTTTTTTAATTTATGGTGATTTAATTTAAGTTAGAATAGAGCATTTTACCAGAATGGCACATAATAACCCAGTTACTTGCTGAAGACTGACTCTGTGTCAAACAAAAAGATAAAAAAGGCAGAGTCCAGCCTTTTGAAAGCTAAGCCTTGTAAGAAACTAGGAGGAGGACAATTTAGGCAGAAGGCATCACATGTATGCAAAGGCCCTGGTGAGCATGGTCTTTGGGGAGTGATGGTGGAGTTTGAGGCAAATGGGGGGGAGCAGTGGGGTGGTGGTGATCAGCTGTGACTTATTAAGAAAGTAATGAGGAGCCAGGCAAAATTCTAACGTTGGATTTTAGAAGACAAATATGTATGGTAGGGGGTAAAATGGATTGAAGGAAGATCTTAGGACCCCATTTGAGCTCTGGCAAGGAACTGTTATGTCAGGGCCTGAACGAGGCCCAGTGACAGCGGAAATAATGAGACAAGACAGAGTTCATCAATAACGTGAAAGTAATAGCGACAGCTGAGTAGATATGGATGATGGAGTGAGGAGGTGCAAGGGTGACTTAAAGGTCAGTAGCCCCTGCCTGCATGGATGGTGCTAATCACTGCTACAGGGACAAGGTAGATCTGATTAATTCGCTTTGGGGACATATTGAATGTGAGGAGCTTCTAGAGACAGCCGGTTGACACACGGTTGTCTGAAGCACAGAAGAGGACCAAGGCCCAGGATAGATCTGTACTAGAGGTTGCTATGGCTGAGGGTGAAGTATAAAAACTTGGGATGGCCATATAGAAACTGATTATTCTACTTTATGCTAATGTAGCAGGCTACATTGTTCAGACTGGGTTGTTGTGGTATTACAAATGCCAAAAAACCATGCTTGTTTTTCCCCAAAAGAAGGCCAACGCAAGAATAAAGAGAGCTGAGAGGCAACAATGGGGAACACCAACATTAAGGGGATAGATGAAAGGAAAACCACCAAAGGAAGCTAGTAACAAAGATTGGGACACAAGGGAGAAAAGAATTTCAGGGGAGCAGAAAACCACAGGACAGGATTAAGTGCAGCAGAGGTCAAGTAATGTAAATACTAATAACCAGAGGTTTCAATCTTCTAGGGCTTTAAGCCTCTATGTGCAAACATTTCTTTAATAAGAATTATGTTCGAACAAATAATAACGGAAAGCTCTTGCACGGTAGCACAATGCTTCTAATGAGAAAACTTTTTCATCTAATGAGAAATTGTATTATGAACCCTTTGCCTTCTGGGCTTTTTACTGCTATCAGGCACACTTATTATCTAGCAAATATTTGAAAAAGTACAGTTTTTTCGTTTCACAGAATTTGCTGCAATGAGGAGATGAGATGGAACCCCAGAAGGAGACAACCTCCTAAGAGCCTCTGGTCTTAGAGGACAGAAGTAGTTGGGGCTTTGCAATTCGGAAAAATAGTCTGTTTCCCATTAGTTTTGTAAAAACTGTCATTATTGTGGCCTCTAGGAATAACTATACATACAAATGGTGTGATAGAAACAACACTAAAGATTACTTTTTAGGAGTGCGTGGGTGGCTCTGTTGGTTAAGAGTCAGGCTTCAGCTCAGGTCGTGATCCCAGGGTGCTGGGATCAAGCCCCACATGGGCTCCCTGCTCAATGGGAAGATCTGCTTCTCACTCTCTCCCTCCCCACTGCTCGTGCTTGTTTTCTCTCTCACTCTCTCTCTCAAATAAATAAAATCTTTAAAAAAAAAATAAAGATTCCTTTCTAATCCTTTGCTTAAAATGCCTCCCCAAGACCACCAAAATAGTCAAGGTGTCTGCAGTTCCTTAGGTAGAGAATTATTTTAATTTGCTGAAGCACTTCACAAATTATCCTAATTTGCTAAAGGACTTCATTTCCTTCAGGTAGTACCAGTAAAACCACTGTTGGGGGGGGCACATTAACACACTATCAACCATTAATACTTCAACAAAGAACCACTCATCAAATGACTTATTATCATTTTAAGAAGAAAAGGTAAACACTGGGGATTGAAGAGTAGGAATCAGAGGGCCTTGGAACCAAGAAACATCACATCACCCAAAACAGGAGGAGGGGGTACCAAAATGGGGAAAAAGGCCGATGTAAAGTAGAATTTCTCAGACTTTTTTTTTTTTTAAACCCTTTAACCTCTTTAACAACCATTAAGATCTCTTGGGTCACTGCCTTTCCAGATTCTGATGTTCTTGTCAAGGTGGGTGTGACCTTCTCTAAGAATCACAGATCTCCCACAAATCCTAAACAACCCCAAAATACAAAAAAACGAACAAACAAAAAGGTTGCTGAGCTTGGCTTCCTATAATTTGAATAGTGAACATAATAGGAAAAATCCTTAAATTTTTCCAAATATAAATATTTAAATATATAATTAGATTATAATACTGCATATGCTTTCCCAAAGACCCCAGGCCCGGCTGGATATCCTGTCCTGACATTCCAACTGCTCCACCATCATCACCACTTTCACTAACACCTTCACACCTGAACAGGTAAGAGGCAAACAACTGACCAAATTAATTAATATAAGCCGTTTTTTTTTCCCTGAGCTGAAAGAGCATCACCAAAAAATAGTTGTTACAGACTGAAACAGAAATTCAAGGTAGAAAAATAAGCCCATGTAGGAAGAAAATGCCTGAAAAGAGAGGAAGAAAGCATAAGAATCTGGGATGGCCACATAGAAATTAATTCTTCTACTTTATGCCAGTGTAATGGGCTACAGTGTTCAGACTGGTTTGTTGTGGTATTCCAAATGTCAAATGATTAAAAGTCAAGAATAAGAATCTTTTGTCAGTGTTCTGGTTTGAAAGCAGTGAAAAAAACTGCTTATTGGAATCAGCTACTGCTATGGAAAGGAGCTGCTGCTAGGGCCATACACAAGAACCACAAAGAGACAGGAAACCTACAGGATGCCAACAGGAAGAAAAAAGGTCCCTCTTCCTTCTCCAGTCTTTGTCTAGTGCTCCACCGGCACTACTGGAAAGCCTCATGGGGAATGAGCTGGCAAAGGAAAAATGTGATTTTGTAGAGTCTTGGTCCAGCATCACAAAACGGGGTATAGGAAAGTGGGTTGTAGCTGAGAAATAATAAGCTATTAAATGACACAAATGGTAAGGGTGGAAGCAAAAAAAAAAAAAAAAAATTGTTGGGAGCCTACTGCCATAATTCAGAAGAGAAATCACGGCGGTTGGGACCAGTGTGGTGGCAGTGGAGAAAGCAGGAAACAGTTACAATGCTTGAAAGGAGGTTCCTCATAATTTGGTCTTGGATTTAATCAAATGTGAGGTGTGCGAGAAAGAGATAAGCTGAGGAAGACTCCAAGGTTTTTGAACTGAGTAACTGGAAAAATCAAGTTTCCATTTTTTGAGATGGGAAAAATGGTAGAATACATGGGCTTTAGAGAAGGGAAATTAGGAGTTCTGTACTCATTAAGTTTGATACTCATGTTAGATATCCAAAAAGGTTAGCCAAGCTGGGGATTCTGGAGATAAAGAAATAGATCCTAGGTGCCGTACACATTTAGGAGTCATTAGAGTATGGATAGCATTTAAAGCCATGAGACTGGAAGAAATCCTGTAGGGAATGAATAAGAGAGAAAAAGAGAAGTTAACGGATCAATTCCTTCACTCCAATGTTTACAGGGTTAGAGATGAGAAGAAGTCAGCAAATCTATCAAGAAGTAGTGGTTTTTGAAATAGCAGGAGAATCAAAAGTATTGACTTGGGAGCTAAGTGAGCAACATGAATTCAGAAAGAGAGAAGGATCAGATCTATCATGTGGGGCTAAAAGGTAAAGTAAGGTGAGAACTGACAGTTGACACTGCAGTTGACAATGTGGAGTTAAATAAATAGCTTAAGTACTTTCTCCAAAGTAGAAGGACATGAACTCACAGACTGAAAAGATCCACTGAGTACCAGCACAGTGAATAAATCAGGCCAATAATAAGGCACACCCTTATGAAATTTCAAAATCCTGAGGTGGGGGCCTGAGGGAAAGGGTATGGGAACGGGAAAAAAGAGAAGACCAGTTTGGAATGCAGGGAGAAATAGAAATCCAAGTCATATATGAAAGACCAGGAATGAGAATGACATCCATTTTCTCAAAACCACGCTGGTTCTAGAAAACACTGGAGGAATGCCTTCAAAATGCTAAAGGAAAAGGATTTCCAAAGTAGAAATAAAATCCGAGCAAAAATACCCATCAAGTATGAGAGAAGAATAAATATAATTCCAGACATGCAAGGTCCCAAAACTTTTAGTTCCCTTGTACCTTTCCCTGGGAAGCTATAGGAGAATGAGCACCACCAAAATGAAAAAATAATCCAAAAAAGACGATACAGGTTATGTGAATTAGGAGATCCAATAAAGATAAAAGGTGAAGGGAATTCTTAAAATGATGGTGAAGGAGGATTCTAGGTTAACAACCTTGCATCAGGTAAATATTAGAACATCTAAGATTCCAGGACTGAAATTCATTGTTGATACTGCTGAATGCCATTTAAACAGCTGGCTAAGATTTGGAAAGTTTTAATACAAACAGATACATTTTAAAGACAAGGAAAAGAAGAAACAAGACGGGAACTTGTACTCAAAGGGGGCTTGGGATTATCAGGTGAGAGCAGGCTTCCTTCTTACCACTTCTGTTTTCTCAGGTAAGTAGAAAGCAAGGTTATTACCTGAAGGAGATGAAGGAGGAGGAGGTGTTGGGGTTTGATGAAGGGGAAGATATGGTACAGTCATCTGGAAGCAGGCAAGTGAAGGCACTTGAGAAATGCTGTGGGAGAGCCCATCTACTGATGGGCAATTCTTGGACGTATGTGAAAGAACTAACTAACTGCCCCCTCTCTGGATTGTAAACACATCTAACAGGAGGTGATGGCAGCAGTAAAGACCAGAAACTATTCCAATATGAGAAAAAAGGACACCAAGCAGAGAGTGTGGCTCCTGAGTGTCGCGTGGTCACTATGAAGAGAAGGTCCATGCTAGCGGAGAAATGGCAGGAGGGGGCCAGAGGAGGGGACCCCTGGTGCTGGAGAGGTGGCTTGAAGCAGAGGGCAATGACTTGGCCTCATCTGAACGAAAGTAATTGGAAGAATTTAAGGAAGAATACCTCACAGTTAAAATATCATGAGATAATTTAGTTGTGAGAATTGACTATAAAAAGCATAGAGGAAAACAGAAGCAGAGAACCTGGTAAGGGGTAATCACAATTTATCTCGGAAACGAGTAATTGCTTTTTATCCAGATGGGAATTGGTTAGGGGTTAGTTAAAGCTACCACTACAAGCAATTATTTTGTGATGGGCTGCTTCTGTTTTGCACAGCTCTGAAAAACAACTGGAAATAGGAGATACTGTGAATTACATCTTCATAAAAAGGCTTTCTGTACTAACTTAGAGTGGCCTGTGGTCTTTTTCCTGCTGGTTCATCATGTGTAAGTAGTAATCTTATGGCTTCCTGTGGTGTTTTTTTTTTTTTTTTTATTGAACGTGTATTCTTCTACTCTTTTGTATCTCCTGTTGCCAGCAGAATATCGTAACATAGTGTCACAAAGTCAGAAATCACTTTTTTTTTTGCCTCCCACTGAGTTTCACCCAATTATTTCTAAATCAATAAATCCTCCCTTTCCCTTTTAATAAACGGTCAAGTCATTTACGGACCTCTTAGTTTTCTCTTCTCTCCTTCCTCTTCAGAACTCTCTGAGTTGCCCCTAGGTGGCATCTCCCACTACTTCCCAAGAAAAGAGAGTCCAAAGGCCTTGGTTCAGGCCAAGTCAGCCACTTCATCTCTGACTGAAGCGCATCTTTCAACTGTCACCAAAGCTCTCACTGAAAGATCAGGACGACGTGAACCCCTGCCCCACTTGGCTCTCCTCGAGCCAGTCCCCTGTACCTCACAGATACGCGCGTCTTCCCATCTTCTCTCTTACATGGCTCTCTTCCTCTAAAGGGTGGCTCCTTTCTCTTCTGATTACTTAAATTTCTGAGTAACTAGCAGGTATCATTCATTTAAAAGACATTATATTTCATCACATAGAAGATGCTATCATATTATCTTCCAGTAACACAAAAACAAAGAACACAGCTGGAGAAACCAGGACTTGGTGTTTTTACAGAAGTGCTCTGGATCGTCCTGCAGAACCCTCCGTTTGTTGGCACCTCCTTCATCCACGCGGAGGAACTGAGAGATTTTTGTCTTCTTTTACTTGCAGCCTTTGGCATGTGATATAGAGAATCGCTTCGCATCCAGCTTCGCAACCACTTCTGATACAGTTGCCCCTCTTTGTGGGTAATTTTCTTCCTTCTCATTTTGCTGCTTTTCAAGAAAATATAGAATGGTTTCCATCATTTCCCTGAAATAATAGTCTGCTTCTAAATCAAGCTGGCCACCCTACTGTTCTGTTTCCATGTCTTTTTTAATACCCAATAGATATTCCAACTTTCCAGGGATATTTTAAATGCCAATCAAACTTGATCTGTGCAGTACCAATGACGTACAAATATCAATGAAGATGACAGGACAGGAGCAGCTCTGACCAAGGTTCTCCTCACTCAGACAGTGTCAACTCTGCTTCAGCTCCTAGGGGCTCAACAGAGGCTCTAAAAGGCAGCTCAGTCTCATAGATACTAAAATATAAAAAAATGATACATCTCATAATCAATAAAATACAGTATTTTATTTTGTGGGCATCCCTCCTTCTGCTTTTCCCTTCACTAGCACCTGTAAGAGTAATTTATTAAATATGCAATCTACCCTATCAATTTATATTCTGCCCATGCCCATCGTTTACACCACAGCTCTGGTTTTTCAGACGCTCTCCTTCTCGGTTGTTGCTGTGTGTGCAGGCGTCACACAGAGATCCAGATATGAGAGCTAATAATGGAAACTTACGTCAAAATGCAGATCATGATTCAGAGATCAGCTGAACGCTAAAACTCTGATTTAAGAAAAAAATCCTTCTGTTAAATTAAGGCAATTTACTAATAGAAACTTCTAGAGGTGTGTTCTTATAATTCAAGTTGAAAAGCAAACATTTTTTCTATAAAAGTATATAACATTATTTTAAGCAATATATAATCAAATACAAGTATAATTAATAATTTCAAAACTATATTCTATTAAATCCACATGGTTCATATGCTCCAGTAAAATTAATTACAAATATAAATTTCACAATAAAGTAATTTTCACAGTATAGAAATATTCATATACATACTAATAATTACTACCATCTTACCCTTTTTTGTGAGGATAATTAATGAAGTTCGTGAATAGCTGAACAAACTTAAATTACTACATACATAATGAACTCCATGAAATGGAACTGTTCACAGATGGACCCCCACCATCTTGCCCAAAGAAGCTCTTAGCACATGTGGAGTTCAGTAAGATAATTAGCCAGTTTCAGACTTTACATTTAAGACTGCCTCCCACTGTTAAGCTTGAATACGAATGCCTGGGCTCTAATGAAGTATCTTTGTGAGTTGAGAGGGTGTCTCCACTTTCCAAAGGGGCATGCAGTCAGTACAAGGGTAGCACCTGCCAGGATTTCAATTGAATATTCCTGGTAGAATTACATTTCCAAGGCCATCTCTGCCCTTAAGTGCCATGATTCAGAGTACAGGCCATACTGATCCCAGATGAAACAGTCCCTCCACCATTTACACAAACACACACATACATAAAAATGCCTGGATAGATTAGAAATCTGAGTAGTAAGAGAAAGTGAGAGAGAGAGAGGTCATGGGAAATAATATTAGAACATATAGTTTCCAGAAAACCATTTACAACTGATTTTAGACATTTCAGTTCTTTTCTACCAATCTGTCTAAGGTTCCCAAAGATGTCTCTCCTGCTCCTGCACCAACCCTCCCTCCTCTAGCCCTTCAATATTTATTCCTTATCTCCTCTCATTTGGCTCATCCTAGTGGTTTTCTACTTTTCTACTACTCACATTCAATTCTGGAATCAGCACCATGCCCCCAAGTCTTTCCCTAACTCCCAGCAGGAAAGAGTTCCACATGCAGACAGCATACTTGCTAAACAAAATTCTGGTACCAACTGTTAACAACATTTTTCCTATGCAGAGAGTGGTTGACTAACCTATCTGAGATCACACAGCCAATGCCAACCCACTGGTTTCCAGAAATCTGCCTTCACTTTTTCCTTTCCTTCCCCTCTAACTAAAACTCACTGACATTCTGCTGATTATGAAAACTGTACCACTGAAGTACATATTAAAAAGAAGGTTGAGGAGGAGTGGTTAGAGATTTTAAGTATGGTGGTGCCAATATAAATCCTGTGTAATGATTCCTAAACTGGTCCTCTTGCTGAGTCCATGCCCTAGTGTTTTATCACTGGGATGCTACCCATTCTCAATGGGCCTGCATGAAATGACCAGGAGAATTTAGGCTACTCTGATATCTATTTACTAAACACTATCTACTTACTTAAAACACTTCAGCTTTGTGTAAAACACTTCAACACTCCCAATTTATGTGATGATGTTTTCCGGTACTTCAGTTGTGGCTCTTGTTTTGACACTATAAGTCAAAATCATATATAAAGATAAGGAACTATTATTTCATGCACGTGAGGTATGTTTAGATTTGCTTACATGCTTACCAATATCTTTGCATCCCAGCTTTTCCTTCTGAAGTAACATTTTTTTTTTTCTCCTGAAATACAACCTTCGGGATTTCTTTCTTTTTTTTTTTTTTTTAAAGATTTTATTTATTTATTTGTCAGAGAGAGAGAGAGAGATCCCAAGTAGGCTGAGAGGCAGGCAGAGGCAGAGAGAGAAGCAGGTTCCCTGCTAAGCAAGGAGCCCAATGTGGGACTCGATCCCAGGACGCTGGGATCATAACCTGAGCCGAAGGCAGCCGCTTAACCAACTGAGCCACCCAGGCGTCCCTCTTCGGGATTTCTTTCAGTGAACCTCTATTGGTGGTAAATACTCTCCACATCTGTTTTTCAAAAAGGTTTTTTATTTTGAAAAACAATTTGCTGAGTACACCTCTCTGTGTTGATCATTTCTTCTCTTAGTACTTTGAAGGTACTTTTCCACTGCTTTCGGACTTCCACTTTTACTGTTGGAGGAAGTCTGCTTTTCAATTAATTATTCTTTTGCAAGTCGTCTGTCTTTTCTATCTGGCTGCTTTTTACAGTGTCTTATTATCTTTAGGTTTGCATTTTCTAAAATTTAGCTGACAATGTTTGATGCTTCATGTTTCCTCTATCTATGGATTCTGTCATTATTTAATTGTAAAAAGTCCCAACTTTTACCTCTCTTTTATAATTCCACAATTCTACTTTAATGTAGTCCTTCTCATCCTATCACCCATGTTTGTTATCTTGCTTCCATATTTTCTGTATCTTTTATTCCAGCTCACCGATTCTCCTTCAGCTACTTCGAATCTGATGTGTGCTCATTTTAACAATCATCTTTTTCATTTCTAAAAGTTCTACTTAGTTCTTGTTCAAGCTTACCTAGTTAATTTTGATATTCTCTTATTGACTTACTCTACTTACTTTTTTCTATAAATATTTCATACTTAGATACTGCATCGGACATTTCCAGTACATTCTCAGGCATTTATATCTGTAATTTTTCATTTGCTTTTTGTCTCCGAGGACTCTCAGGGTTAATGGTTTGTGTGCATTTCAGTGTTTGCTTATAAGCTTAGTATTTGTTTGAAAGTGATACATGGGAATTCTGAGAGTTTTCCTCAGAAGAAATCTGTGTTTCTGTTGGAAACCAGGGGCTGCTAATGACATGGGATCACATTAGGTCCCTTATCAGGGCTTAAAATGGGACACACATTAGTATGGTAGGTCCTGAGCTTGGTTTCCAGCGCTTAGCATTGACATCACAGTTTTGCATCTCATGGTTGGCTTTAGTTTTCTGATTTTCTGTTTTGTAGGGTTTTTTAGTTTGGGGGAGAAGTGTGCAGAGGGGAGAGTTCCTAAATTTGATGAGCCCAATAATATATTTGAAAATGTGTTTTATCCAAGAACAAAATGTATTCCAAAAGGAGAGTCCTCTTGAGTAGCTCTGCTGGGTATCAGTCAGAACAGCTCCTACTGGACACACTTACATGATCTCATTTACACCATTCAGCAATCCTCAAGACAATTTCATTCTTACCTGAGAGACGGGAAGTTAAGAAACTAACGTTACATAGCCAGTAAGTAGACGCACACATTAGTACTGGCACCAGAACTTGAACACCAATCCATCTACAGCCAGACTTGGGCTCCTCATCACTACGTAATATTGTCTCTCAGACACAAATTCACGAAGATCTGTACCTTTCCAGAGGCATCTCTTCCCTATCTTCTACTTGCTCCCTCCAGTTCCAATTTTAGTATCTGCTTTTTAATTCTCTTCTATCATGACAGACGTTAGACTGAATGGCTATCAGAGGCTGCCAAGCCTTGATGCAAACACTGATAAGCTGCTCTGAGTTTGGAGAGAAAAGAAAAAAGAAGTCATCCAGCAGAACAGATACGGAAGTTCAGGAACATAGTCTGAGATGTGAGTCATATAGAATTTCAAAGAGAAACTGCTATAATCTTCTTTAGACCAAATATTTTCCTCAATTCTCGAATTATTTTTTAAAGTACATAAATAAAATAAATAATTGTTCTCCCTGCTAATATCACTACACTGGATGAAGTCTGTTCCAGTTGTATGGGAAGAGATTACCCATATTTGATATTTGATATTAAGAACCTCAACATAAATACTGGGATCTCATATCAAGTCCTCCTAATGAATTAAAAGTTATGCATTTGCAAATTTTAAAATGTTAACTCCACCACTGACTTAGACTCCATTTATTCTGAAAACTTTGTTTCCTAATTCATGTCAGCTTAAAAAAAAGAGAGTAAATAAATCTTCTCACCTAAATATTCCATTAATACTGTTTTGAAATATCTGTTACTAAAAAAGTCATCTCATCATCCTAAGACCATAAATATTTTAACTTACACCAAAGGAAAAAAAAAATCTCCTTTTATGAGACAATTCAAACTATGTCATTCAAATTTGGTTTGTAAAATTTGGCTATTTATTCACTTACTCATTCATTCCATACATATTTGATCTGCATATCTTGTATGCCAAACAATATGCTGGGGGCTCAGGAACACAGATGAAAGATTTCTGACCCCAAGCTACTCACACCTATACTAATAACACCTCTGATATGCTTATATGGAAACACACACACAGATTCTGCTGCTCTTTGCTAGTTGTAGCAAATAATCATTTCCCAAGTCGGAGCTTCAGAGTTTAAAAATGAATTCTTAATTTCATAATAGGACAATCTATTAAGTTTCAGTTTTTATCTTTAATAATCATTTACTCTGATATATACTGGACTCCTGCTATGGACAAATGGCTAATTGAGTTTTCAGCTCTACTGAAAAACCATTTTAAAATAAGCTTTGAGAACTCTCATCTCTATTTTTACATCATGCTACTGTAGAATGACTCAAGCTCGGCCAGTAAGTTTTAAACATTTGTGAGTAATGGAACCCATGGAAAATCGGATGAAAAAATGCACATGTATGAAATTTTTGTATACATTTCAAAAGTGGTTCAGGGAACCCCTTAGGCCCTGGTACAGACAATTCAATAGGACCATGGCAATGCCTGCTGACTGTGAGCAACCTCAGGGTGTAAACTTCAGTCACGTCTCATTCAAGTTAGTACTTCTTGTCCCAGAGCAGATTTCAAAAAGTATTGTTGAATGAGACCTTAGCAACACTGTCCTCAAGAAGCTTCCATGATTATCTCCCTCTTCCCACTAAACTTCCAAATCCTCAACTTCCACTTACATACTTTTCTAAAACTTACTTGCTCAAGCCTAATCTTTCTAGGCGACTCTTTCCCAGACTCTATGTCCATAATTTTCCCTCCTCCACTTCACAAAAGGCATACCTCCTACCACCCAAATGTTACAATGACGCATTGTCCCAGAGTATAAAAACCACTCAGGCCAGATAAAAAAAAAAAAAATTCCAAGATACACAGTGTCTGAGGGAGTGTCCCTTGAGAAAGAGCAAAAAGATCCTTATAAGAACTACAAGAGGTCATACCTCATTTTATCCAGGGGATAAACTCTTGGCAATTCCCATACTTTGTTTACATGTTGAATAATTAGAATTCAGAGGTAAGATGATTATATGGGTTAGATATTAACACTTATACTTGAATTTAAAAGGGATCAGCTTTTTTTCTGACAGAAAGCTCAACTTACGAATTATTCCGACAAAGTACACTGAGGACATGTAACATCCAAAGAGCTAAATCTGCACTTTTGAGATTTTGGCAATATATATGTAAAGCATATGCACAAGACAGAATACACTGAAAGTACATACTTGGTGACCATTTAAGCTGATGCCAAAAATTTTAGAGAACTTAAAAACAGTCAAGGAAATAATGATGGGTTTTTAAATTTTTTTTTAAGATTTTCTTTCTTTATTTTGAGAGAAAGGGTGTGCAAGCAGGGGATGGGGCAGAGGGAGAGGGAGAGAGAGAGAATCTCAAGCAGGCTCCATGATGAGTGCAGAGTCTGATGTGCGGGGCTCTACCTCACAACCTCAAAATCATGACCTGAGCCAAAATCAAGAATTGGACGTTCAACTGACTGAGCCACCCAGGCACCCCTGGATTAAATTTCTTAAATAAGAAAATTGAAACTATAAATGCACTAGAAAAATATAGGACAACAATTTTTTCAACGGAAGGGATGTGGGGAAGTAAGATCAAAGAAAGATTTTTTTAAAAAGAAGCCATAGAGGAAAAGATTAACAAATTTCATTGCATAAAACATATTAAATTTTGAAAGAACAGCAGTTAAAACATCAATGATAGGTTGGAAGAAAATATTTGCTACATATACAGCAAACACATCTATAACATAAACAGTTAACACCTCTAACATAAACAGTTCTTATAAACCAACAGGAAGATATTTTTTAAAAAGAAAAATAGCAGAAAATGAGCAAAAAATACAAGAAGGCAATTCACAGAGAAAATATTAACAGTCAATAGTTACTCAGCCCTTGCTGTAGTCAGAAAAAAATGTGTAGTAAATAAAAAATAATATATCATCTCTCGCCCAATAAATTGCCAAAAATTTTAAAAAATGAATACTACATGATGTTGTTTTTAGGACTGGGAAACAGGCAGTCTTATCCTTTACAAAAGAGAAAGTAAATGTACATTTTGGAGAGGTGATTTCACAGTATCTGCCAAAATTAAAAAAAATGTTTGGTCGCATTTCTGGACATCTTTTATATGGGAATGCTTACTTGTGAACCAAAACAGTGCAGCATTGCTTATGAGGTGACACACATGTGCAGTCACCTGGGTACGACTCCCTTGGATGACAAGAGCCTGAGCTCACCACATCTGAGATTGCAGTCCTAACTGCTAGCTAGGCAGGAGAGTGTTAAGGCAACGTTTGACTTCTCTTTTCACAGAGATTGAGTCATTCTCTACACTGAGCAATCCTTGGAGAAACAACCCATAGTTTACTGATGGGCTCTGTCAACTAGAGACCAACCCCCAAAAGCTCCCACAGCAGCTGTCGAAGATCTCCAGAATTGATCTGGGAGCAAGAATTTTCCGTCTGCTCTCCCAAATCTGATTGAACGCAATATAATGTAATGTAATATCGTCATGATTATATATTCCTATATATTCTGACAATTTTGCTATTTTCATGCATACATATGCAGTGGATGGGGCATTTTTGTTTTTATTCTTTAACAAAACTACTATTAATAGTAGTGCCAATCAAGGAGTTGGGAATAAAGCCAGCAAGTTAGAAAGAAGAAATGAGTAAGCAGGTGATTATATCGCTTCTCTGAGTGAAACAACGGATTCTCATGTTATTTCTACCATCTCTAAAGGCATGAAACAGAATCCCAGAAGAAGCATAAATAGTGTTTGGATTCCCATAATCCTGCTTAGTTTATTTACAATTCCCTCCTTCATCCTTCCTGCCTGTCCAGATGGTTTTCTTCTTTGTTTCTCAAACTGAATTATGTGCACTGCCTTAAGATGTTCAATACTTCAAAGGCCTTCCTCTTCAGTTCCTCACAAACAGAAGTCATAAACTCTTACCTTTGCCGAATTATGCTGGGGTTAGCGGTCACTAAATGACTTTTGGATCCAACATCTTTAGTGTATTCACTTGACAAAGGAGGAAGATTGCATCTAGAGAAACAAAACATTTTAGAATGATTTATAAACTTTTAAATCAATTATCATGACAAATGGGAATTTTCTTAGATCTAGCTCACCCACAAATAATCAATTTTATCACCTCTCTCTTTTAACAGTCATTAGATGACTAACTATAACCATCTTTAAAATGCAGTCATAAAAATGAGTCCTGTTTTAAAAGAAAATGTCAGCTAGAGAGTTAAGTAATCTATTAAAAAAGAGACATTAACTAGGATGAATTTATTCCATTCAAAATATTTTTGAATTGGTAGGACAGGAAGTATTAGGCTTGAAACTAGAGCTCAGGAGGGTGTGGTATACTAGGACACAGGGCTGGCAGTGTTCTCTGTATACCCAGAAACCTCAAGACACAGGGAAGAATTGTATTTGCTAGTGGTTTTCTTTCTGTTTCCAAATCCTAAATTATAACAGTACATTCATGGCAAACTCTGCTACGTAAATCAATGCATGTCCAACTTCTGTGCATATGACCAATGTATGCGTTGACTACTGGTGGAACAGGGTGATTTGTTATCTAAAGAAATGCAATTATTTTCCACTGTCCCAGTTCAGCTGAGGGAAAGCGTACAGGTGATGTTTTCTTGGTGACAAAAATAACTCCCCTCTCTCTCTCGTTCAGTCTCTCTCTCTTTCTCTCTCTCTCTCACATACATACACACACACACACACACACACACACACACACACATACCCACACAACCACCCCAGTCCTTATTGCTTTCCTTGGCCACAATGTCTTATGAATGTTTACAGTGGAAAATAGTGCAACTACAAATCCCAATCCCATGGCTTTCTGCCAGTGGAACTTGAGGCAAGTTAATTCATCTGCCTGGGCTTTGTTTCCTCATTACACAAAATGAGGATAATGACTTTTCTTCTCCAATGAGCTTGTTGTAAGGATTACAGTAAGAAATGTATAAGAGGTCCCTACCTTGATACCTCCTCCATAGTAAAAACTCAAAAATATTGTGTATCGGAAATATATTTATAATTAATTTTTTATGAAGACCCTAAATGAATCCATAGTTTCCATTAGGTTTTATTACTCTGTCCTAATTTCTCCTAGTCACCCCTAGCTCTAACTTGACTTCTACCACATCAGAGCATCTCTAACTTTGACTCTTCAACAAACTAAAACATCATTTATTTGCAGATAAAGAGATGTAGTAAACATTAAGGTCTCTGCCACTCCCCCAACTATTAAATTCACCCTACAAATTTCCCCAGGACATGGAATTGTCCAGGCAGCCACTCAGCTGATTAGCTCAAGTTCCTTGATGTTGTCTTGTATTTGTCCTGTGACTCCTTACCACATCAGGGCATCTTGGGTGGAACTTGTCTCAGTTGATTTGGAATCTTCCTTTCATCTGCTCAACAGTAAAAAGATGCTGGCCCTTCAGGCAGCTACCCACAGATTACTTAGTCAGCCAGTTGGTGATTTTTGCTGAGTTCCCACTGAGAAAAACACAGTGGTCATTGTAAGGGGCTGGGGGGAAGCCAAGTCACAGGGCCTCCTCTTGAGGTGTCTATACTTTAGTATAGATGTCACACCATATCGAGTGTGGTTTCTGAGGACACTTGTGAAGGAGTGAGCCTCAGCACTACCAGCCAGGCTCATCCAGCACGGGTGCTGACTATTGTCTTGTGATTGAACTGATCTTTGATCAGTTGATGAAGGTGACTTGCAGGGTAAAACACAAGCTAAAAATTTGAGCATTTACATCTTTTTTTTTTTTAGCTTTAATTATTTATTAGAGAGACAGAGAGAGAACAAGTGATGGGGAGGGGGACAGAAAGAGTGGGAGAGGAGAAGCAGACTTCCCACCAAGCAGAAAGCCCAACACAGGCTCGATCCCAGGACCCTGGGATCATGACCTGAGCCAAAGGCAGACACTTAACTGACTGAGCCACCCAGGTGCCCCTGAGCATTTATGTCTTAAGGAAGCTGTTGGAAGCTACGGCATGGTTGGAATCGTGGATCAAACCAGGCCCTGACTTGTGTCTCCTTCAAAGTCCAGACACCTTGACAAGGTTAAGGACGGGAAAGCTGAGTAACACTGACAAAGGGTCTGTGCCTACATGACTTCGCACACACTCTCCCTACAGAAGGGAACAATGTGGTCAAGGTCATGAATTCTTAGTTGGTCCTTGTTGTTCCTGTACCTCCCATAACCCACTCCCTGGTTGATTTGTCTTGCTAATGGCTTTAGCCAAGACTACGTGGCATCACGAGGTTTGCTTGTAGTTAATGTAAATTTGTTATAGGAACTTGCGGTCATCTGACTAGACACTGATGTATTACTCCTTTATTGTGATCTGCCTTATAAATGCTTGTAAGATGTGGGATAAAATAGGCACTGTTGGACATCCTCAGTGTCCCTCCTGCCCCCATCTCTTTGTCTCTTAATTTCTTTTCACCATCCTCTTACCCTCACGTTTTCCTGGTCGATTTGTCGCACCAGCCGCAAAAGGAAGCTTTGATCTTAATGGTCCTTCATAACATTGAGAATCAAACACATTATATCAAAACTATAACCTCTAAATACTGCTGGAGAGTACAGTTAACCTATTTTGTCATTAATGAAACATGTCAGTTTTAATGAATAGTCTGTTTTTCTGTGTGTTCCTTGTAGGTTGATACACAGCTCATATGTCTGGGTTCCTTCATACCTTCTATCACACAGTCAAAGCTCAAGAAAAACTTCTGGATACTGATTGTTAAGTCCTACAACACAAGGAAATTGTTTATAACAAGATAATGTTTTATAAATGCATTTCTGGAAAATAATGACACTGCATTTTGGTGTAAATATCTGTCTTAAGTTCTTCAAATGCAAATGTCTATGACACTTCCTTGTAGTTCTTTTCTTAGAAAAAGCACACTGTAATTTTAGCTCTTCAATTCCTAAACTGATAATTACGTAGATTTACATAAGAGGCACATTTAATACAAATTGTTTCTAATAAGGCATAATTCTGTAAAAGTGTTTTAAACTTTGCATTATTGCTAATATGGCTAATGTGTCTTCGTAACTGTGCTCATGACCCTAAAAGATGTTATCACAGAATTGCATTCTTTTGGGATGCCGGGTTGGCTCAGTGGGTTAAGCATCAGCCTTCAGCTCAGGTCATGATCCCAGGGTCCTGGGACTGAGTCCTGCAGCGGGCTCCTTGCTCAGCAGGGAGTCTGCTTCTCCTTCTCCCTTTAGCACTCTCCCCACCCCTCCTTGTGCCCTCTCTCATGCCCCTCTCAAATAAATAAATAAAATATTTTTAAAATTTTTTGAAAAAACAAAGCAAAAAAAAAAGTTAAAAATAGAACTACCCTATGACCCAGCAATTTCACTACTAGGTATTTACCCAAAGAATACAAGAACACAAATTCAAAGGGATACATACACCCTGATGTTTATAGTAGCATTATTTACAATAGCCAAAATAGGAGAGCAGACCTACTGTCCATAGTGAGATAAATACATACATATATATGTGTGTGTGTGTGTGTGTGTGTGTGTGTATCTATATATATATATATCTCACCCATCAAAAAGAATAAAATCTAGCCACTTGTAGTGACATGAATGGAGCTAGAGAGTATTGTGCTAGGTGAAATATATCAGTTAAAGAAAGAGAAATACCATATGATTTCCCTCTTATATGGAATTTAGAAGACAGAGCAAATGAACATAGGGGAAAAAAGAGAGAGAGAGAGTGAGGCAAACCAGGAAACAGATTCTAACTACAGAGAACAAACTGATGGTTACCAGAGAGGAGGCAGGTGGGGGGATGAGCTGAATAGGTAATGGGGACTGAAGGATGAACCTGTTGTGATGAGCACCAGGTGTTTGTGGAAGTGTTGAATCTCTATATTGTACACCTGAAACTAGTATTACACTGCATGTTAACTAACTGGAATTTAAATAAAAACTTTAAAAGGGCTATGCATACTTAAGTATGCAAAACACACATGATAATTCCATGGCACCAAAATGATGTTGCCTTCACTTGTATCCCTGAGCCTCCCAAATCATCTCCAAGATGCATTCATGTTACCTTTGTCTTACAGACCTTCCAGATAAATTGTATTCAATGATTTTTTTTTAAGTTTTTTTTGGGTTAGAACAAATGTTTACTTTGAAAAACAAGAAAATAGAAAAACAAGAAATAGATGTTTAGCATTAGGAAGTGTAGTTGAGTGGCACCTGGGTGGCTTAGGCGGTTAAGCATTTGCCTTCAGCTCAGGTCACGATCCTGGGTCCCTGGGATCCAACCCCATGTTGGGCTCCCTGCTCATCTCAGAGTCTGCTTCTCCCTTTTCCTCTGCTCTCCTCTTCCTCCCTCCTCATTATCTCTCTCTCTCTCTCTCTCTCTCTCTCAAGTAAATAAAATCTTAAAAAAAAAAAAGATAAAATGTATTTGAAAATGTCTAAGCAAAGAAAATTACAATACTGTTTTATCCTAATACTGGAAAACATTTTGAACTGTAATGTGGTATATCACTGTATGCAGGTAAGGCTATTTTTGGATCTTTTCTCTCACTGTAACTCTCCATGCATCTTACAGTCTAAGATCAGACATACTATGTGTTTTCTAATCACATGTACTCACTAAATGTTTAATTTTGAATTATGACTCTACCTCAATTTTCTCAAAAAATGTGTATGAAGCAACCATTTATAAGTAGATCTGTAAGTGGTCAAATGAGAATAATTTATAAACAATTTATAACACTCAATTACTCCCATATTGTAAACCATAAACTAGACTTTCAGAAAATTCAAATATGTTATGAAAATGGCCATATTCTTCACAGGGGTTCAAGATGGTAGCATAGGAAAACCCTGAACTGACTTCCTCCCATTGGTACACCAAATCTACAGCTACCTATAGAATAATTCTCCCTGGAAAAGACCTGAAAATAAGCTAAATGGCAACTCCACAACAAAAGATAAAAGGACCAAATCAGGAAAGGTAGGAGAGGCAGAGACACGGTCTTGTCAAAAATCCCTCTCCTGGCATGGTAAGCCACAAGTGAGAGGGATCTCACAAATATAGAGCATATCCCTAAGGAGCAAGCTATTTGATCTCCACATCATGTATCCCAACACTTGGGACCTGCACCAGAGAGGCCCCAATACATCTGGCTTTGAAAACCAGCATGGCTTATACCTAGAAGACCCAAAGGACTATAGAAAACGAAGACTCCCATCTTAAAAGGGCTCATGCATAGGCTCATTCTCCTGGGTAACAGTGCAAAAACAGCAAGCTGAAAAGCACTTAGACCATATGTGAAAGAAATTCATTGTCTAATCTTAAAGCATCTGCCAGAAGGGGAGGGGTCTGCTGGCACTCTCTCCAGGGATGGAGGTGCTGGTGCATGTCATTTTTGCACTCTCCTACCTTTCTGCTTGCCCTGGGATGGTGCTCCCATTCCCCCCTTTAAAAGATGTAAAATGTCAAACTGGTCAGGTGTATGTGCCAATATGCCAGCACTTGTCTTCCCTGCCAAAGTCTATGGAAGGGCATGTCCCAGTCTGGCACTCTACTGTGGATCCATGCCGCCAAACACAGTAGGTGCATTCAGAACATACAAGGGATGCCCTGTCTCTGAGCCAAGGGGAACTTATGTATCTGGGCCCCACAGGTCTGAAAGAATTAGAGAAACAGTTCCCGGCAGGTTATCACTCCCAGGTCAAATGCAGGCAGCAGACTAAAACACTCACCCATCTTCCTGTGACCATTCCTTCAAGACTGGGAGACACAGTTGTTTGACATAATACAAAGAAACAAACACAGAGAATCAAACAAAATGAGGAAAAGAGGCATATTCTTCAATTGAAAGAACAAGATACAACCCCCCCAAAAAACCTTAATGAAATGAAGATAAGTAATTCTCCTGATAGAGTTCAAAGTAATGATCAAATAGATGCTCACCACTCTCAGGAGAGTGGATAAACACAGAAAGAACTTCAACGAAGAGATATGAAATATAAGAAAGTACCAAACAGAAGTTACAGAGCTGAAGAATAAAATAACTGAACTGAAAAATACACCAAAGGTGTTCAATAGCAGACTAGATGAAACAGAAGGAAGGACCAGTGACTTGGAAGACAGGACAGTGGAACTCACCAAAACAGAACAGCAGGAAGAAAAACAAACAAACAAACAAACAAACAAACATTTAAGTGAAGATAGCTTAAGGAACCTCTGAGACAATATCAAGCAGATGAACATCTGCATAATAGGGGTACCAGAAGGAGAAGAAAAAGGGACAGAACACTTATTTGAAGAAATAATTGCTGAAAACTTCCCCAGCCTGGAAAAGGAGGAAATAAACATTCAGGTTTAGGAAGCCCACCTAATGAGACCCACACTACAACACATTATAATTAAAATGTCAAAAGTTAAAGATAGAATCTTAAAGCAGCAAGAGATAATCAAGGTGTTACATATAAGGGAACTCCCATAAGACCACATGCAGATTTTCAACAGAAACCTTGAAGATCAGAAGGGAGCACATGATATATTCAAAGAGCTAAAAGCAATAAACTGCCAATCAAGAAGACTCTACTTAGCAAGGTTATCATTTAACTGAAGGAGAAGATAAGAGAGCTTTCCAGACAAGCAAAAACTAAAGGACCTCCACTAAACTGGCCTTACAAGAATTGTTAAAGGGACCTCCTTAAGCTAAAGGGAAAGGGCACTTATTAGTAACATGAAAATATATAAAAGTAAAAATGTCATTGATAAAGGAAAATTTTTGCATAATAAAAGTAATGGACCAATCATTTACAAAGTTCACATGAAGGTTAAAATATAAAAATAGGAAAAATAACTATAATTACAATTATTAGTTAGAGGTACACAAAATAAAAGGATGTAAATCATGACATCAAAACAAAACATGGATGGGAGAGTAAAAATGTAGGGTTTTAATAAGTGATCAAACATAACTTGCTATCAACTTAAAATAGACTAGTGTGTATATATAGGCTGAGACATGTAAGCCTCATGGTAACCACAAAGCAAAAACCTACAGTAGATACACAAAAAAATAATGAGAACGGCATCTAAACATAAGACTGAAGAAAGACATCAAACCATAGGGAAGAGAGCAAAAGAAGAAGAAAGAAGGAGCAACTACAAAACAGCCAGAAAACAATGAACTAAATGGCAAAAGTACATCCCTAGCTAGAACTACTTTAAACATAAGTGGGCTAAATTCTCCAATCAAATGACATGGAGTGTCCATCAATGGATGAATGGATAAAGAAGATGAAATATATAGGCAATGGAATATTACCGTCATAAAAAAAGAATGAAATCTCACCATTTGCCACAATAAAGATGGCCTCTGAGGGTATTAGAGTAAGGGAAATAAATCACAGAGAAAGACAAATACTCTGAGATTTCACTTATATGTAGAATCTAAAACACAAAACAAACAGAACAAAATTCATAGATAGAGAGCAAAGATTGGTAGTTGCCAAAAGGGATGGGGTGGGAGTGAGAGTAATGTGAACAGGGAGTCAGGAAATACAAAATTCCAGTTATAAAATAAGTAAGTCATGGGTAACATATAGCACGTGACTACAGTCAGCAAATACCCTATTGTATATTATGTAACTTCTATGGTAATGGGGAAATGAACAAACTATGATAATTTCAGTGTATACAAATATCAAATCATGATGTTATACCCCTGAAACTAATAAAATGTTACATGTAGATTATAATTCAATTAAAAAAAAAAGAAAATGGTGCTATTTTTGAAATTAAATCAATGGTCCATGCACAAATAACTCTAGTTCTTTGAATTTTCAATCTTCACCTCTCTCAGTATTCTGTGAACATTTATGTTTACTCGTTAATTCTGAATTTGAATAGAGCAATGTTGATTGTAAATAATGCAAACTTAGTCTTGTTTATTTGCAATAAATAAATATAGATAACCCCTCAAAAATGCTTAGCCCTAGTCTTCAACATATTAAGTTTAAAACATGTACCTTCCTAAATATAGTGACACACATAGATATATAAACTTAGGAATAATATAAAAATATATTGTACTGCCTCCCGCCAGACTGAATATATTAAGACCTTTTGAAATCACTTAAATTCCTTGAATTTGTAAGTATAATAACCACTCCTCCTTGCTCCTTACATAGTTTTTGGAAAGAGCAAATAAACATCCTTGAAAGCAAGCTGCAAATATAAAGTAGACTACATGAGCTGTTAGGATTATATAGTTATATAGAAGTTTCCACAATGGAAAGGCCTGAGGAACTGTCTGCTCCTACTCCCTCACATGCTGAGCCCCAGCAAGGGTAAAACGACATGCTGTAGATCACAGAACTGGTTTTGGCAAGAGCTTGTCTTCTGTCCCTCTGTGTTATCTGTTGGCTCTTCAGCCTCCACCTAATGCCAGTATATTGGAGTGGATGCCTGGATTTGGTCCTAGGGCCTTTGCTCTTCTCATCTACATCAACTCTACAGGTGATGGTGGCCCCTCCCATAGCTGAACTACCTTTCCAGGCTCATCTCAATGTACTGTGGCAGCACTTGGTGTCTTTCCCACTTCAGAGCCTCAGAAAGACTATTCCTGTGCCCGGAGTGAAATGTAGACATGGTTCACTCCACACATCACTTCTTAGAATGTCCCTGACCCCTCACCATCTGTCTCTGAATTACCTCTATCAGAGCACTCCAGGTACAACATACAGACAGAAATGGTTCAAGTACCATTCCTCGTCCCAGCTAACGCCAATACCTAGTAGTAGCTCAATAAATAGATGTCGTACTGACATAAGAGAACCACATTTTTATTTTCTACATTTTCCTATTCTTTGTATATACTGCAGCAATAATAATAATTGCAATGGAGAGAAAACCACATTCCTATACTGGAAAAACTATGGCAGGGCACTTCTATGAGGGAAAGATGGATATAGAAAGACATCCCCCTCTGCTACAGGCTTCACAAGCAAGATAAAAAGTCTGCTGAAGGAGCCCAAGTCTCATTCTCTGAGCAGGAACTTGGCTCTCCCCCAAGTCCACGGCTTCCCCCAAAACACTCTCACCTAGTGTCTTCAGCCTCCTTACCCCACTGCACTCAGAGCTCCCAGGTGGTTTAGTGTTCTCTTAGCCACCTTTGACCACTTCTAGGCTATTCTCTACTTATCCTTAAAAATGATCACAAAATCCAAATCCCAAGCCCTGACTCCCTTCCTAGGCTCAGCCTTCCTCCCTTTGTGGTGCTGCAGTCCTTAGTCTTCCTGGTCCTGGAGCCTTTGCCACCTGCATCTCTGTCATCCCCATGTTAATGAGGCTTTGGGGCCCATCTGAAAGAATCTCCACAACATAGCTTCAAAGTTCCTATGCTTCTTCAGCTACAAATGTCTTCTTTTTCTGTCACAGCAGATCAGCCCCCAGACATACTGAGTTCTGAAATCATAAACTCCACTGGGCCACTCTTTGACGTTGGTTCTTATCATTCCATTTCTCTCTTCTTTCCCAGCAGCCACTGCCTGTGGGCTCAGAATGACCCTGTCCTTGGGCCCCATTTGGGCCCCTTCCTCTCTTGTTCTTGCCTCTCAGCACCCACTTCCTGTCCAGCCCAAACCTCAAGGCATGTCACCTCACACTCTCTCTAGCCAGGATCCTCCGTGTCGTTACTCCCCCTCCTCCCTCCCTCTCACCCAGACAATCCCAAACCCATGTCAGTCCAATCACTCGCTGTCTTCACTTCTGGTCAAAATCACCCACCAGTGCAGGCTGGTGCCCCTACAGGTGGAAGGCCTCTACCCCTGGATCCATCTTAGCAGGTTTTTATACACCCCTGCAGAAGCCTCCTGTGTTCCCCTCCAAGGGACACATGCATCACCACTCCGCTCAGTCCCTTAACCAAGCTTCCTCACTGCTCCAAAGTTATGCCCCCTCATTCCTTCCAGCTGTCCCAGCCATACACAGATCAGACCCGTCTTCAAATCCCACTTGCTACTCACAAATGCTTTTGTGAAAAACAAAGATGACAAGGGTGTAGAGTAGAAATGAATAAATGAAAACATTCATTTAGAGACAATCTTTGAAGTTTTTATCACCCAACTGTATGGTCTAAAGCAAAATCTAAGTGTTTCTACTTTTGGGTCTCCCCACGACCTCTAAGCCCTTGGCTTTGTACTTTCTTGGGGCATGTTCCCTTGCTCCCTGGGCCTCTCCTGCATTCACTTGTATCTGAACTTGAAGGGAAGCTAAAGAGCAGTTATAACTGATTAATCCCAAGTGACTAGCTTTGAAAGGCCCCAGGGCTTGTGGAAGGGGTGGGGGAAAGGAGAGAAGGCAGAGGCCATGCTGTGGGTGCTCTCTCTTACCGCATGACAAAATTTGCTTCATCTATTTGACGGCCACAGCCACTCTTCTTCAGAATCCCACCATTTCCCACCACCGCGCATTTCTTCAAGGGCAGCTGGAATGGGGTTGCCTAGCAACAGAAAACAAGGCGGGTTTTCACTGCAGAGAACACACAACCACTCACAAAATCATTGTTTACAGCAGACCCCTGGAGGAATTTGACTGAAGACTGGGCAGACCAAAAGAGCATGGAGAAAGAAAGATGCCAAGAAGTTTATAAGGAATAAACTAGACTGCTTCTTTGACACTAAAAATAAATAAATGAATAAACAAATACAAATTAAAAAATTAACTCCCTGAAGTGCATCTAAGTATAACATATTTTGTACCAAATTGACCACGTACATTGGAGAAAGTGGCTACTAGAGAAAAGAGAAAAAATCCATACTAAACATTGGATTAGTTTTAAAGGCATTAAACTGGGAACAAGCTCAAATGAATTCTATCTCCCTATCTGAATGCAATTTCATTCATTCGTAAAATCTGCAATTCACTCAACAAACAGTAGCTGAGTGTTTCCTATGCTAACTGTTAGGGGTAAATACAAAAAGTTACAAAAAGTCACAGGCCTCAGGACTCACAGTTTGAGATGTAGGGGGACTGTGAACATAGAACTCTAACGTAATGCTGAAATTGTTGTAGAAGATGTATGCTCTAAGTGCTGTGGAGAATCCCACACAGGAGAAAAAGGGCAAATTTCTGGCAAGCCAGCTCAGGGAACGCTTTCTCACTTGAGATGAATCTTAAAGGATGAATAGGATATTGCCAGGCAGAGAAGCAGTATAAACAAAGGCACAAAGTATGCTGAAAGCAAATGCTGTGTTTATGAGAAAATGTACACTCTGGGTGGGTCTATCTAGAACCTGGGAGGCACTAACGGGCAAGTGACTTGTGCAAACCAGACAGCATGTGACTTTCTTTCTGCAAACATTGAGCTGGACTGCAAAGAAAATGTTCAGTGTACCCGAGTTTGTTCCCTGAAGTGCTATTTATAGTACCAGGGATTGACTATCAAAACCTAGCAATAGCCCCTGGAAGTGAAATGCGTCATTCAGTGTCTTTTAGCTGGGTCAGCAAGAACCACCAGGTACAGAATCTCCTGCTTGCTGAAACAATGCTTACTGGTGGCAGTTCTTTGGGGGAAGAACTTACATCTACAGAACTGGCACATAAAATAACTATTCTGATATTAAGTAGGCCATTCTGCATGAATTTGAAGCAAGACGGATTTTACTAGCAGAATAAATGGAATATATGAATATATACTATAAGAAATTCACATAGGCACAAAGTAATCAAACCAGAAAAATAAAATTCCAAGAGTCTGTGTGATAACTAGTAGCTGAGGTCGGCACTTAAGGCAGCACAAGAAAAAGAGTGCTAAGAAAATATAGTTGATAAAGATACAGTACTTAAACCATAAAGTCTAAGCATTTGCCAAGAGACGATTAAGAATTCCCTGCATGACTGCAACAGAGAACAGTCCAGTGAACTCCAGAGTGGGATACAGAGGAGACAGACAGGCAAAGGCCAGCACTCTGACACGTCCAGACAGATCCAGGGTGGCATGTGGCGTTTTCCTTAGTTAGGAGGGTTTGAAGTCAGCATTAGAAATACATAGGTTAGATCGACTGAAACAAGGCAGAGGATAATAGGGGAAGAGAGGAAGAAATGAAGTAAGATGAAACCAGAGATGGAGACAAACCATAAGAGATTCTTAATCTTAGGAAACAAACTGAGGGTTGCTGGAGGGGACGGGGGTGAGGGGATGGGGGAACAGGGTGATGGACACTGGGGAGGGTATGTGTTACAATGAGCACTGGGTATTATATAAGACTGATGTATCACAGACCTGTACCCCTGAAACAAATAATATATTATATATTAATTAATTGAATTTAAATTAAAAAAGGAAAATATATTTGTATATTTTTAAAAAGTGCAAAGAAAGGAAATACATTGGTTAGATCTATAATATGTTAGATGTATATTTAAGTTTATATGCTCAAATTAGTTATTCATTTATTCCACAAGTATTTACTAAGTGCCTACTACGTTCCAGGCACTGTTCTGGGTAACAGGGACATAAGTAATTATCCCTGTTCTTATGGAGCTTATAATCTCATGAGTAAAGACAAACGGGTGAAATGAATAGTATGTCAGATGGCAATATGGGCTGTGGAGAGAAATAAATCACTGGCAGGAGACAATCAGGAAATGGCTTTTAAAGAACTGCAATTCAAATAGGGTGGTTGGGGAGGACCTCAAAGGAGACATGTGAGCAAATCCTTGAACATGAGATGATGAACATTATGGACATCTGGGGGGAACTCCTCTGGCTGGCCTTGAGGAAGGAACATCCCTGGGGTAGGAAAGGAAGAGCAAAAGACCCCATTGTGTGTGAAGATGAGTAAGCAGGGGACTGAGACGTAGAAGAGGAAATCAGAGTTAACTTGTGGAGAGATTGGAGAATAAAGTCTGTAGCGCCCTGAAGGGTATGATAAAGACTTTGGGTTTTGTTCTGAGATGTACATCAAGTCAAGGTAGGATGAGGAAAGGACTGACATTATGCCATATTTTGGAACAACCACTCTGCCTCTGTGTGAACAGGCTACAAGATGTCATGGGTAGAAAGAACGCGACCAGTCAGGAGTCTCCTGTAACAGGGGACTAGAGATTCTGGTGGCTTGGACGAGGGCGATGGTAGTGGGGATGGTGAGAAGTGAGCAGATTCTGGAGATATTTTGAAGGAAAAGTTGACAGGATTTGCTGATGTAATAGAAATAGAGTAAAATAAAAAGAGGTATTGAGAATGATGCCAAGGGTTTTGGCTAACATAGCTGTAAAGATGGACCTGCCATTTACTGAGGTATAGATTACAAAGGAGCAGGTTTTGGGGGAAATGGTTTAGAGTTCAATTTTAAATATGTCATGTGTGACATCTCCTTTAGGCATTTAAATGACAGTGTCAAGGAGGCAAATAAATATGAGAATACATCCAGGGAACTGGTCTTTCCTGGAGAGAGCTGGGAGTGATCAGCATATAATAGGTAACTAACGTTAGGAGACTTGATGGTAAATGGGTGTTGACGGAAAAGAGAAGAGGTCAAAAGATGTGAATCCTGGGACATTCCAACAAGAAGTCAGAACACTAAGGAGACTTAGGAGTGGCCAGAAAAAAGTGTGGAGTCCTGGAAGATAAGTTTAAAAAAAAAAAAAAGAAAAAAGAGAGAGAGAGAGAGAGTTTCTCAAAAAAGGAGGGGAAAAATTGCAGCAAATGCAATAGATTTGCAATAATAGATTAATAAATAAAGTAAAGTAAAAAATAAAAATTGCCCCCTGGATTTAGCAACATGGAGATCCCCTGGTAACCTTAACAAGGATAGATGTGGTTCACAGCATAGACAGAAGCCTGATCTGAGCTCAGTGAGTTATACATGTTTATTTGCATATCTATTTTTACATAGTTTATTTTAAAAGTGTGGGTTCATTCATGTTCAACTAATATTTAGTTTGCCTTGGGGCACCTGCGTGGCTCCGTCAGTTAAGCATAGGACTCTTGATATCAGCTCAAGTCATGGTATCAGGGTTGTGAGATCAAGCCCTGCACTGGCCTCTGCCTGCTTGGAATTCTCCCTCTCCCTCTGCCTCTCCCCAGGTAATAAAATAATAACACTCATAGTAATAATAATTAGTTTCCCTTGTAAAAGCCAAGTTAAACCCTCCCTCACTGCTGTTTGAGTCCTTGAGGGGTGCCTGGGTGGCTCAGTTGGTTAAGCCTCCAACTCTTGGTCTCAGCTCAGGTCATGATTTTAGGGTCATTAGACTGAGCCCTGTACTGGGCTCTATGCTCAACAGAGAGTCTACTTGAGAATTCTCTCCCTCATCCTGTGCCCCTCGCCCACTTTTTTAAGGTTTTTTAAACCTTTAAAAAAAGGGGGGGGGGAGAGAGTTCTTGAACCAGGTTGACTGGCAACCCCAGGTTTCCTGGCACAAATCTGGGCACAGAAGCAGCATATCTGAAAAGGGCAGAAGTAGCATCAGCAACGTAAAGCCAGGTATCTCCAGGGGCACCAGGGTGGCTCAGTCGGTTGGGCAACAGGCTCTTGATGTTGGGTCAGGTCATGATCTCCAGGTTGTGGAATCAGGCCCAGTGTCGGGCTCGGCGCTCAGCAAGGAGTCTGCTTGAGATTTCCTTCCTCTCCCTCTCCTTCTGCCCCTCCCTCCACTCGTTCACTCTTTCTCTAAAATAAACAAAATCTTAAAAAAAAAAAAAAAAAATCTAGGAGCCTCCTACATCCTAACTTCCAGGTTGTAGGACTGTGGGACTATAGCACAGGCTGTCCAACCCCTCAGTGTTCTACTTCTTGTCCCTAAAGAGGGCTAGTATCACAGGATTATATGAAATTATGTGAGCTGATATACATACATCTCATTGAGTGCCTGGTATGATGTTCCTTGCCTTCTTCTTTCTTCCTTCTCTTCTTCTTTCATCCCTTTCCTCCCTCTAGCACAATTCACTGACTTGTTCAAGCCACAAAATACTGAGATTCCATGGGTTTGGGGAAACACGATAAAACAGTGATTTATCTAATTCTACCTTAACAATTATAAAATGTAACTATTATATTCATATACTATAAAATTTTTTTACAAGCTCTTGAACTAAAGGTCAAGGATGGGGGAGCCATTTCTTTTTTTGCTGTTAATATTTTCTTGCTACTTCTCCATTTGGTCAATGGCTAGCCCTCACACAAGCAATTTCATTTAAATAAATATTTGTCAAGTGCCTACATGCACACTGTTCTGGGCACAATAACAGCTCATCAAAACTTTACAGAGAGGAAAAACTTAACCGAGAAAATACTGTGGAATTTTAACTAATTGAGATAATACTATCATAGTGGTATTTTAAACACAGAATATCTCAGCTTAGCAATGGTCAGTGATATGTGAACACAAAGCTCTCCTTCTGGGGTACAGTACCTAGACAGAACTTTTGGTCATCTGTTTCCACATGAACATTATTATTTTGGCAAGGAGTATCTTTTTTTATTAAGGCATTGCATTCTTTCTCTTCAAATGTATCTCCTTGCATCCCTGTCAGAAAATGTCTAATGATTCTGAGAATATAGTATACCATAAAACTCTTCCTGCTAACCTTAAAAAATACACTCTATGTCCATCAGTATATGAATGGATAAAGAAGTCATGGTGCACACACACAGACACACACACATACATACACAACAGAATATTACTTAGCCATAAAAAAAAAAGAATAAGATCTTGTCCTTTGTGACATGGATGGACCTAGAGGGTATTATGCTAAGTGCAAATGCGTTAGACAGAGAAAGACAATTACCATATGATTTCACTTATATGTGGAATCTAAAACAAACAAAACAAATGAATAAACAAACAAACAGAAAGCAGAAACAGATCCATAAATACAGAGAACAAACTGATGTTTGCCAGAAGGAAGGAAGCTGGGGGAATAAGCAAAATGGGTAAGGGGATCGGGATATAGGCTCCCAATAATGGAATGAGTAAGTCATGAGAATAAAAGGTACAAAATAAGGAATATAACAGTGGTTATACTGGTATTGTATATTGATATGGTATTGTAATAGCATTATATAGGGACAGACAGATGGTAGCTACATATGTGGTAGGCTTATAGCATAATGGATAAACTTGTGAAATCACTGTTTTATGCACCTGAAACTAATGTAACACTGTGTGTCAACTGTACTTCAATTAAAAAACAAAAACAAATATTCTCTAAATGAAAGAATGGCTTAGGCAGATCAACCATAGGGAGGAGCTCAAAATATTGCTGGACCACTAATTCACCTGATGGATCTTTGTCCAAATTTTTTGCCTATCACTGTCACATCTATTAATGGCAATCTTCTTAATGACTATATTATACAAACCATCTGGAATTCAGATTCTGGATTGCCAATCCCCTCAAACTCTCAGTGCCCCATGGGAAGTCAGGCATGATAATAACTATCCCATCTGTCTCCCAGTATGATTATGAGAATTAAAATAAAGTAAACCATTGAACATCATCAGAAACTCTGAAGTCCTATATATGGTATTAGTACATTACTGTATCCTAAAAAATTCAATTCTCTAGAGAAAAAATGTGTCCGTATATTGCTAGACTAGTATAATATGTAGTTTATCTTTGGGTGAGATACTTCCAACTTCAAAGAATTATTTAGGTCTTGGGGAAAATATTTTTTATCATTGGCCTTTGAGAATATATTAACTACTTCTATGAATCAACGGATTTAATGAATTTTTAAATGTACATTTTTTGTGTGAATCATTGTAAGGACCCTATCTGTTTTTGGTCAACACTCTATATCCCAAGTAAGCACAGAGCAGATAATCAACAATTTGTTTAATATGTTAATTATTTAATCAGATTTTTGTTGAACATCTCATTGTTCTCGCCAGTACCTTACCTAAAGTGGAATTTTCTTAATGTCACAATGGATATATAATTTAATCTCCAAACTGCAAGAAGAAACATGAGCCCCACCCTTCTCTAAATAAGAGCCAGTGAATGAAACCACTGCCAATTTTGTTTTTTGAGTTATCCCTTATCCTTATTAACATGGCCCATGGCCTACATTGCCTGGGCCTCTCCTTAAATAGCCTGAGGTCCAACTTATCTTTTCACTCAACAACTATTTGTTGAGCATCTCTGATCGTTCAGAAAATGCTGTGTATGCTAAGAATGTGCTGGAGAACAAAATGGACATGTACCCCATTCATAGACCTAACATGCTAACAGGAAAAACAGAATCTAACAAATATGATAGGAAAGTATGGAGTGCTCTATAGTTATAGGACATCTTTATGAGGAAGTAACCCTGAGACCTGAGATCTCACATTTTTAGGCATAAGAAAAGTAGTTAAGGGGAGTCTGGGTGGCTCAGTCTTTAAGTGTCTGCCTTCAGCTCAGGTTATGATCCCAGGGTCCTGGGATTGAGCCCCGCATCAGGCTCTGTGCGCAGCGGGAAGCCTGCTTCTCCCTCTCCCACTCCCCCTGCTAGTGTTCCCTTTCTGGCTATCTCTCTGTCAAATAAATAAAATCTCTAAAAATGAAAGGAAGGAAGGAAGGAAGGGAGGGAAGGAGGGAGGGAGGAAGGGAGGAAGGGAGGAAGGGAGGAAGGAAGGAAAGAAAAAAGTAGTTGAGATTTCTGGTCTATTGAATAATCTTAGGAAAGTTGAAAGAAAAAAGACAAAATTAGGGTCTTTAGTGTTTTACGGCATAAATGAAGGTGAAGAGACTTATTACAGGCTAGAAGACTTTTTCAGAAGCAAATTACAAATGCCACCTGATGGAATTATTCCTGGCTTACAATATGACTTCTGGAAGAATGCTATTAAAATCTGAAAAATTTAAACCATGATTTTTGTGCCTTATGTAAGTAGTTCTAGAGCATCCCAGAATGGTTTTACAATTAAGTGAATGAAGCATTATTTACCAAAATCATTTCCAAAACAAGATGCCTCACTTCTTCCTCTTCATGCGCAATCACACAAGACAACAAAGCACTAAGGACCAGTGACTTTAATTACTATCATGTGGACAGTCTGTGCCCACTCATCTTCTGTCCCATAGACGTAACTAGATGTCTTGAATGAAAAATTACACTATCTCTATGAGGAAGTGAGTTAAACACCATCAATCACTAACCCTTTTGGAGTCTGCGCTTGTCTTGCGGGGAGGGGAGGACATATATGGAGAAAGAAAAAATGCCAACCACTTAGTAGATAGAGAATGGATTAAACAATTCTGCAGTAACTATTTTTACAGGAATACACAACATTTTAGTAAAAACACCTCTAACACAAATTAATTTACAAAAGTCTTTGAGGCATGTCTACAATGTAAAAAATGAGCATCGTGCATTGACATGAAATAAAAATTGAAGAATAAAAAATGTTCCACAGAACCACCACAGGGCAAAACCAGATATCGGGGGCAGGCTGTGAGGTCCCTACATCCAAGTTATAAAAAATAACTAACCTTATATCTAGGCTTCTTGGGAGCATCAGGAAGCCAAAAAGTTTAAAATCCCAGAGGTGACCCCCTGGTATTCTGTGAAAATGAGTAAAGGAAAACCTCATTCAAATTGGAGTTGAGACGTCCTGAGGAAGGAGTTCTCAAGCCTGTACCACTACTTGCAACTTACTTTACCTACCTGGACAGGAGGAAGCTTCTTTTACCACACTAGCAGGAGGAAAGAGATTTTGTCCTAGCCCAGCAACAGCCCAGACAATAAGAAGTCCCCACAACCCTGAACTCTTGCTTTCCTCCAATGAACTTTCATTTAAAACCACCCCTCTCAACTCCTACCTTTCCTCTCTAAAAGCAAACCTCTCTCCTTTGCTCTCCAGACTTGTCTATGGTTGATTATAGTTTGCATGTCCCAAACTGCAATTGCTCTGCTATTCCCAAATAAACTCATTTTGCTGGTAAAATAACTGGCTACTTTATTTTTAAGGCTGACAATTCTATCCATAGTAGAGCTCGGCTAGAAATGATCTGAGCTCTGACCAAACAGGAGGAGGCTCTCCAGTGCCCAGACTTGTAAGAACTGCGTAACAGACTGAGTCAGATTAAGCAAACTAATGACCAATGAAATATCTTTAATTTCAAGACTTTATCTAAGCAACAAAGTAGCATTTTAAAATATTCTCTTGCTTTTGAAGATGGTGATAAAATAGTCCATTGGTTTAAACTTAATATAGGATATCTCAGATAAAAAAAAGATAAACTCAGTGTTAATGACAATTATAACTCTCACTGCTTCAGTGTAATTTTCCAGATGCACCAAATGACTTTTGCACCTATCTTGTTCTAGATCCTTCTTTCTCTAGCCTCCTTCTACCACTTCCTGTTCCTATTTCACCTGTAATCTACATTTCCTGCTTGGATGTGTCCATACTGGGGGGTGGGGGAAGGAAGGGAGAATGCAATAAATATTTCTGAATAAATATTTTCTGTAACTAAAAAAAAATAAGTGAAGCTATCAAGCTAAATTTTCTTTATTTTGTTACACATGTAATTTATGCTGATACTCTTTTAGCTAAAAGAGTTGGACTTTTATTTTCACACTTCACGATTCAAAGGAAAATTCTTTGTCTGTCTGTTTCACCCTATTACTCCCTCCAAACTCTTCCCTTTGATAGGAAGGGGGAGCAAGTCTTCCATGTTATGCAGTTGTGTTTTAAAGCTAGAAAAATTACCAAACCACTCAGTATTCAGAACACTACCAAGTGCCACTATTAAGAAGAAGAATCACTATCAATGTTAGATGTGGGTCTCAAGTCTTAATAGAAAAGCAGAGATTTTGATTTGCAACCCTTGAAGGGGCTTGAAAGGCTGTCACTATATGCCAGCTGCTATTACTCATGATGTCAAAACATATGCTTGCACTTATTGATGAAAATCTCAAGTTTTTGTCCATAAGAATACGAACTTGCACTTCTAATTATAGCCCAACCCATTCATTTCTATGTACCCTCACCCACATATCCACATGCACTCCCACACATAATTATGCTTCACCCACACACATAATTTAATTTCTCACCCATATGTTAATTATATCCTCAACTTAGGCATCTAAATACACCCCCTGCCTCACATCTAATTACAGCCCCCCTCTTATGAATGTAATTACACCATTCAGCCACCCATCTAATTATGCCCTCCTTGGCATATTTAATTGCACTGCCCGCTCAAGGACCTAATTACATTCTAACCAGTGCATCAATTACGCCCCCAACCCTCCAACAATATTCTTCAGATGCACATCTCTTTATCTCTGTACCCCACTTTATTATTTCCACTAAGGATTGACAACTTCCCACAAGCAAATTCCTACTAAGCATGGCATCCAGCTAACAGGCAAAATGATGACAAGAAGCAGCTGAATCAAAAGCAGCTTTGGTCCTTTCCAGTAAGTAAGCAAATATGTATTTGCTTTTTCAGTTGTTTAACTAGCCCCTCGGAAATTCAAAGTAAAATTTCTGCTGTTTTCTTACTTTGCGTGTGTAAGCATTCTTATGATGAAAATATCTAGTAGTTAGTTAATTTATTTAAGAGACTAATGCTTCTCATTACAAATATTTAATTATCGAACCCTTAAAAAGCATTACCCAAAACTTTGCCTAGGGATATACAAGTATTAATTAAAGAATATTTGCCCATCCATACCATTCAAAGAAGTTTCACTGTCCTTCAATCATATGAAAGTGAATTTCCAGAAAGCAGCTGCTAAGATTTGTATTCCACATTCCACTAATAAAATTGTGATTTAAAAAAGATAAACTCAGTGTTAATATTCTTTCTACACAGGATGCATCTCTGGAAATTGAATAATGTGATATATTTATGTGTTGGGTACTATTTCTCCATTAAAATGTTTGATTCAATCCATTATAAAAAATAGTCCATAAGCATTCCAAGGAGTATTATGTATTTTTCATATATAACCTGTAGTCGGGACGCAACGCCTGGAAGCCAAATATGACATCAGTTCATGGCACCACTGAGCAGATTCATTAGATGTTTTATAATCAATTCCCATCTGACTGAAATTTGTTACTGACGTTGCTTCTGACCCACGAATGCCAAAGCAATAAGGAAGGCCGTCCCTCTACTTCAGGCCAGAGGATGGCCACATTTCAAAAGTTCTCAGACTGGGGAGATTTTTCATGGTGGAAAGAAAAGGGCTATGAAGGCCATGTACAACATTTCAAAGGTAGTGTCCAGTGATTCTTAGAAGTCGAGCACAAAATGGCGGCGGCAGCAGCAGGAACCAAGCTTCATGCCATTCACTGCTAGACTCTGCATTCTCAACTCCTGAGGTAGAAGGACCACTGCAAGACTCTTTCTCTGCAAACACAGGCATCTTCCAATTGAGGACCACTGCCCTCGAGCCCTGCCTGACCCTATCTGAGTTCTGACTGAACGTTCCTTCTATGACCACAGGCAACTTATTTAATCTCAGGGCCTTAGTGTTCTCATCTGTAATAATAGCACCCACCTCAGACAGTTGTTGTAAGGAGTAAATGAGTTCCGTCTTGTACAAAGTAAATGATCAATACTGTTACCTTACTTTTAATCGACCAACATTTTCTCAGCAGCATGGCCTAGAAACCTTGGAGTCATTTTCTCTCAGTATCACCCTATCACCTACCTCTGCCAAGGTTCTTCTAGTCTCCTTTTTCCATCCTCATTGCAAAATTTTTTTAAAGATTTATTTTATTTTAGAGAGACGCTGAGAGCTCCTGCGTACATGGGGGCAGACTCCCTGCTGAGCACATACCCTGATGCAGGGTTTCATCCCATGACCTATGAGGTCATGACCCATGAGATCATGACCTGAGCCAAAACCAAGAGTCAGACGCCTAACCCACTGAGCCACCCTGGTGCCTCACCTCATTGCAAAAACTTTATAATGACTTACTACTATTAGTCGGCTTCGAGTTCTTGCCCACCATCTAACCTTCACTCTGACATACTTGGTTTTCTTCCAAAACAAAAGTGATGTTATCACAACTGTTTGCATTATGTCCAAACACATAAAATTACTCACATTCAATATTCACAGTTCTTTCTATATTGCTTATCTCTCAGTAAATTTTTAAATAAACAAAATCTAGTGCAAGTCACTCCCCTACAAAGAATGTACAAAGTGTACCATTTTTGTCCCATTATCCATAGACAAAAACATTTGAGATCTTCATTGTGGCACTCAGAACCCAATACCCCAAACTCCCTGTTCTTTCTTATTTAACACCACATCATCTATGCTCACACTCCATATTCCCTCCATCCCATTTTACTTACTGGGCTTCTCCTCCAAAACAGCTTGAATTTGGGCGCCTGGCTGGCTCAGTCATTAGGCATCTGCCCTTGGCTCAGGTCATGATCCCAGGGTCCTGGGACAGAGTCCCACATCGGGCTCCCTGCTCGGCGGGGAATCTGCTTCTCCCTCTCCCAACCCCTCTGCTTGTGTTCCCTCTCTCACTGTGCCTGTCAAATAAATAAAATCTTAAAAAAAAAAAAAAAGCCTGAAGTTCTTGTTTCCCTACATTTGCTGAGGCTGCTATACTGCCTCCTCTCCTACCTACTCCCACACTCCCTACCCTATTATCTACCTACCAAGTCATTTTTCACCATTAAGACCCGTGAAATGCCTGCAGGTATTATGTCTAATAAGATCCTCTACAAGTAAAAAAAAATAAAAATAATTTTAAAAATAAAATTAAATTAAAAAAAGATCCTCTACAAGTTCAAGGACTGCTCAAAAATGGAAACAGATTAGAGGAACATTAGAATTCATTTATGCTCAATGAGTCGTGAGTATTATGTGTTAAATCTGTGCACAGGAGCTTGTAAATATATGTGACATTGAATCAAATCATTTCTCCAATACTTCAGAGACTTTCAAACTTATTAATGTTGATGATGTTATTTTGTTTGTTTCACAATGGAAGTCTTCCGTTGTTTTTCAAATAAGATCTTATGTAGAAAATCTCCATTAAGAAACAAAAATAGAAAAACAGAAGATGCTGTTTGAGGTGCAGGTAGGCACTTCTCTTGGTCTCTCTTATTTCTGAAAGTGACACTTAAGACACCCCAAGGAATTTGATGGTGCAGAAAACTACTAATCTAATCAGACTTCCGCCCACCTGGAAATTAAGAACTACAAATATCAAGCACATTTCAGTTAAAGATGTTTGGCAAGTATTTATTGAGTTCTAACCAACCATATACTAGCCCTTTAATGAAGTACTGGGGCAAAACCCCTGACCTCCAGCTTAAGGTCTCCTGCACTAAAATGTGGTGTGAATTAATATCTATTTTGTTTTTAACCATAAAGAGTGTGCAATTACTCAGTAATGCAGCAGACTGTTAAACTGTTAATCCAATTTAACTGATTAAGCACCTTAACAATAGTACCAGGATTAATTGCTGGCTAATTAACTATTAAATTATTAATTTCTTTAAAAAGCAAGCCTAGTATTGTCTCATATACAACTATTCCATGACAAAATGAAGAAATCAAGCAGAGAATATTTTCTTTGAGGATAACTGGCTCCTTCTGCTTTCTTCCCACGCCCCTCCCCCCCCCCACGCCCTTTTTATAAAGAAAGTATCTGTCAGGGCACCTGGGTGGCTCAGTCTGTTACGTAACTGACTCTTGATTTCTGCACAGGTCATGATCTCAGGGTGGTGAGATCAAGCCTGGGTTGGTCTCTCTCTCTCTGCCCCTTCCCCCATCTCCACTCATGTGTACACTCTATCTCTATCTCTCTCTCCCTCAGAAACAAAAAGTATGTCATTCTTTCTTGTGAGAAAAGGGAAAAGAAGTTGTTTCTAGAGCATTCCTTTCTTCTGACCATTTTTCCATTAATCATCTCCCAGGGCTCACATACAAGCCTTGAATCAACTGAATTTTATAGCTTCTAAATTCCTCATTCACACTCTTACCTCTGCTTATTTTACCTTATCGGCTTGAGTCATCTTCTCCCTCTTATTTTTATAGTGTGGCCCACATATACCAGAATCACCCAGAAATGTACAGTGAAGATACATATTCTTGGTCCCACTTCAGCTCTGGGTAGAGTTGGAGAAGCTGAAGTTCCCCTACACAATTCATGTGCACAATAGTCTGTGACCCGCCCTGATCCTACCAACTCTCAAGTACAACCTAATGTCTGTCTTCTTCAGAACTTTCCCTGACCAACCTTATCTTCAGGGATCAGCATCCACAATCCTACCCACTGTCACAAAAAGAATCCTACAGCAATGTCACTCCCCTTAACTGACACTCTAGACACTTAGCATTTGGTACTATTTGCTACCCATTTCGTGTATATACACTCATTCCTACACAGGTGGAGAATACGTTGCTCAAGGTTATAAATCATGTCTTGTAAATATTAACCTCTGACATTATGTAGTAGCCTCAGTAAGTACAGAGATGTTTTGATTAATTGATTGATTTATCCAAAAATGCCAGGAATATAAGCAAATACAGCAAAACTGTTAACAATTTCAGACTACTGGTATAAAGGTTAAGGATACACAGATGAGCTAACCCAGTCTAGCACACAAGAGTTCCCCAATCAAATGCCTACAGAATCCAGGCAAGGAACATAAGAGGAGTGGACGAAAGGCAAAAGGGAGTGTTAAGGACTGTGGTAAACAAAGGACACATGACAAAACCCAAAAGATCAGGAGCTAATCAGACCATGCTGGTGGGCATGGGACCCAGATGCTGCCATATATTCTAATTTTTTGCCCAACTGATAATATATTCTATGTGAAATCTCCTAGTTCTTAACGTTGGCAATATACTTCAAATAATTTTTTTTAATTGTAAAGGCTGAATAAAATACATTTGAGGGCCACACTTGGCTTGCTGGTAGCCAGTTTCCATTTTAAACTCTAGAACCCAGGAAGGGTCCTAGCCATCTGATATTTATCCAGGGTGGGAGGTTAAAGAGAAATATACATCTTATTCAGGAAAATACATGCTTAAAGGAACTTTTAGCCAAAGGTGGGAATGAGTTCTTCTTACCAGGCCCAAATGAAATAATAGATCATTTTTTTAAGACAGTATGTGAAAATTCATGATTCTAAGAAACAGAATACAGACCACAGGATTTCTGAAGTCTCCCTAATCTCAGCTCAAAATAACATAGAGAGATACTCATATATTCCCCATAGTGATTTCTCAGCCCTCGATGACTGAGACTCTCATCCTAAACAGCTGTTTGTTAGTTTCTGACCAAAATGAGATCATCTTACTATGCTTTTTAACAAGATATTATGGGCATCTTTCCTTCATTATTTAAACCAATGTATATTTCACTGGTTAGGTGATTCAAAATTTAACCAATTCCCTACTGTTAATATTTTAGGTTGTTCCCAATTTTTCACTACGTTAAACAATGCTGCTATAAACATCTTTGAATTGTGGCAAATCCAGGAAGATGAATAGAGAAGGAAGGACCAACACATTCTATTTTTCCCTTTGGCTGATGATAAAGCTTGCTTAATTTTATGTAAAGCACCATGCAAGAGCCTCTTCAAGACCGCCTTTCAGGCACCTGGGTGGCTCAGTGGGTTAAGCGTCTGCCTTCAGTTCAGGTTATGATTCCAGGGTCCTGGGATCAAGTCCGGCATCGGGCTCCTTACTTACGGAGTCTGTTTCTCCTTCTCCTTCTGCCCACCGGCTCCCCCTGCTTGTGCTCTCTCTCCCAAATAAACAAAATATTAAAAAAAAAAAAAAAAAAAAAAAAAAAAGAGCACCTCTCAACAAGATTGCTGTCCCTAATCCATCCACATAGGATTCCTCATGCTGTCATTGACCCAACACCTGTAATCTTGAGCACTTGTCCAGTTATATCCTTACAGTTAATCCTTAGATGTGGAATTGCCAGGTCAGATAATAAGGATATACTTAAGGCCACTGGTCCACATTGCTAAATTACTTACCAGAAAACTGTACCCGGTTCACTGGCACCACTTGTGCCTAAGAGCACCTATGTCTCAACCTCCCTATCTAGCGACCTTGGAAAAACTTAGGTCCCCTCAATAGAAGCAGCTGAGTACACATTCATCCATTTCCATAAGAAAAACACAATGGGAATCTCCTTAGGTGCTATGACAGCTATTTCAGACATAGCAGGGGAGAAACTTTATTGCGCTGTAATCATTCTATGATGTTGTACTTAATCCAAGAGGAAAGGCAGTTTGGCTTAAGTGGGTAAATTCAGAGTTTGGTTCAACAGGTTTGAGTGCAAATTCAGACTCAGTTTGGAATCTCAGCTTGGAACCAGCTGCTAGCTGGGAGATCTGAACAGGCTACTTATCATGTCCACAGCCTCAGTTTCTACATGTAAAATGGAGACAATAAAATAAGCTTTGTATGATAATACATATAAAACACACATGGCAAGAAGTCTGGCACATAGTAAGTTCTCAGCCAACTACAGCTTTAGAATGTACCCACAAAACCTTATCAAATTACAAAAATATAATGAACCCAATCTTTAATATTTTATCTTCTCTACTATATTTGATTTTCATTAATATTGCTTAGACATTGTACCTATAGTGTTACATATTTTGAGACTGAATTAGTTAAACAAACTTCATTATTTCCACTTCAAAATAAAAATGCTTTTTTCTTGAATTCCACGAATGAAGTCATATGGCATTTGTCTTTCTCTGACTGACTTCACAGAGCATAATAGTTTTAAGCAGTTTATATTTATTACTTTATTTGTATATGTGTTTGTCATAGGATAATAATTAATAAATTGAAACATCTTTGAGAGGTCATTAAATTAACTCTTTTCCTTTCACAAAAGAGGCAGGAATATGCAATGGAAAAAAAGATAGTCTCTTTGACAAACAGAGCTGGCAAAACTGGACAGCTACATGCAAAAGAATGAAACTGGACCACTCTGTACACCATACACAAAAATAAACTCAAAATGGATTAAGGACCTAAATGTGAGACCTGAAGCCATAAAAATCCTGGAAGAGAGGACAGGCAGTAATTTCTCTGACATCAACCATAGCAACATTTCTCTAAATATGTCTCCTGAGGCAAGGGAAATAAAAGCAAAAATAAACTATTGGGACTACATCAAAATAAACAGCCTCTGCACAGTGAAGGAAACACTCAACAAAACTAAAATATAATCTACTGAATAGGGGAAGATATTTACAAATCACATATCCAATAAAAGGTCAGAATCCAAAATATGTAAAGAAGTTATACAACTGAACAACAAAAAATAAATAGCCCAGTTGAAAAATGGGCAGAAGACATGATTAGACATATTTCCAAAGAAGATGTTCAGATGGCCAACAGACACATGAAAAGATGCTCATCATCACTCATTATCAGGGAAATGAAATACAAATCAAAACCACAATGAGATATCACCTTATACCTGTCAGAATGACTAAAATCAAAAACACAAACAAAAAGTGTTGGTGAGGATGTGGAGAATATGGAATCCTCATGCACTGTTGGTGGGAATGCAAACTGGGGCAGCCTCACTGGAAAACAGTATGGAGGGTTCACAAAAAAATAAAAATAGAACTACCCTAAATCCAGTAGTCCCATTATTAGGTATTTACCAAGAACATAAAAACACTAATTCAAAAGGATATAGGCTTCCCTGTATTTATTGTAGCATTGTTTATAGTAGCCAAATTATGGAAGCAGCCTAAGTGTCCATCGATAGATGAATGGATAGAGAAGATATGGTATAGGTACACCATGGAATATTACTCAGCCATCAAAAAGAATGAAATCTTGCCGTTTGCAACAACACTGATGGAGCTAGAGAGTATAGTGCTGAGTGAAATGAGTCAGAGAAAGACAAATACCATACGATTTCACTCTTACGTAGAATTTAAGAAACAAATTAAAGAAACAAAAGGAGAAAAAGTAAAAAAGACGGCAGTGTGCTGTGACTTGTTCCAGGATGGCTGGAAAGGCCAGTGGGGAGGGTGGATCAGCCCCCCTCTACCCTCTGCTTTCTTCGGAGGGCAGGCCCAGCCCCCCCCCAAGTGTTACAGCCCCCCTCTGTAGCAGCACTAGCCTTTAGCATTTGGGTTTCCCCCACCAAATAATTAAAAAAAAAAAAAAAGTCAGGTGCCTGGGTGGCTCAGTTGGTTAAGCAACTGCCTTTGGCTCAGGTCATGATCCTGGAGTCCCAGGATCAAGTCCCACATGAGGCTCCCTGCTCAGTAGGGAGTCTGCTTCTCCCTCTGACCCTCCCCCTTCTCATGCTCTCTCTCTCATTCTCTCTCTCTCTCAAATAAATAAATAAAAATCTTTAAAAAAGAAAAAAAAAAGTAAAAAAGAAACAAACCAAAAAACAGACTTAACTCTAGAGAACAAACAGATGGGTACCAAAGGGGGGATGGGTGGGGGATGAATGAAGTAAGTGAAGGGGATTAAAAGTACCCTTATCATAATGAGCACCGAGTCATGTATATAATTGCTGAATCACTATATTATATAGTTGAAACTAATATAACACTGTATAGTAACTATATTGGAATTAAAAACTCAATAAACATTTTTTAAATATCTTTTTAAAATTTATTTGGCCATATTCACTTGCATCCATTCTTCCTAGCCACCCTGCCCCTCTTGGAATTTTGGCAGTCTTTCACGGATAGGGTCCATGATGTCTACATTTCCCAAACATACAGAGTTTTCTTTTTTCTTTTTTGCACATACTAGTAGGATTCTCAAGTAAATGAAGCTTTCATTGTTCCAACAGCAGTGGCTTTGATGGACCATTTGGCTCACATATCCCCTAAGTGACTCAGTGAGAAAAAAATGTACATTCACAGGGTGATTTTCGAGGCTAGAATGATCTCCTTTCAAGTGTGCTAAACATAATGCCAAGCCCCAAGGAAGCACTGGCAATAGAAAGTTCGGGGTTGGCCAATCTAATCCTCAGCACTTCTCAAGCACATCTTAATTGAAAAACACTTTACAGATGGAACAATAACAATATGGACTCTGTATTTATACACATAACATATCAAATCATTTGTCAGTCATCTTCTAAGTGCCCAGGTCGTAGAAACAGCTCTCGAGTCATGGAGGCCATACGGTTAAGCATACAAACTAGATAGTCAGAGATTCTGTCCTTACCGACCTTAAGATGGTTACTGAACCTTCGTTAGCTTCAGCTTTCTCATCTTCTAAAATGAGGATAAATAAAAGAAACTGCCTCCATGGAGACATTAAGAGAATTAAATAAGGGATAATTATAAAAAGTGCTAAGCCTGGTACTTAGAAATCAGTAAATATTAGCTATTAATAACTTAAAATATTAAAGTTTCAACAACCATACTGCTCTGATCTCTTTCCTGGTTTTCTAGAATTTTTTCAGTGCCCTCTTCCCCACATCTGCCCCTCCTGTCCCCATTCACTATGTACCCCTGTCCACTGTTCTGCTTACAGCTGCTCTGAACCATCTGGAAACGTGATTCACCAAGATTCCCACGGTATAATACAACCTAAAACACAAAATTTGTGTTTCCTTCAGACACTCTCTTTTTAAGGACATGACATTATCTATGACATTTTGTTTCCACTATTTTTATTTAAAGGATAATAGTTTGCCTTTTTCCAACAAAGTTTCCTAGCTCTTACTTTATCTACCTCACATATGATAAATCCTTACCACTATTTATTTCCCTAAACATAAACCTTCATGTTCTAAATATTTTCTTGCCTCTAATTGTTCATTATAGAAAAGGTCAACGACATTATAAAATGCCTTAAGAATTTAATGATTGTCATTTACTTTTAATTTTTGACTTGTTTCATTCTTCCTTCTGAATACTGCAGAGCATTTCAATCCTTCTGTTACAAGGCCATTTCTATGAAATGTGAGTACAATGTAAAAAAAAAAAAAAAAGTTTTAGAGGATTAATTTATGTTCTTTACTAATTCCAAGAACAGTCACGAAGTTTTCAAATCAAAGGATGATTGTTCTAACTGCCCTACACTATAGAATAATCTAGTGTCTACAATCTGGCTGAAATTTTTTTTCCTCTCTAAATTTCCAAGAGGTTAAAAAATTATTACTACCTCTGGCAAGAGGTTGTTTGGAAGCCATATTGATTGGCTTGTTTCCTAAGCCTATTGGCTCACAGTGCTACAGAGACTAAAAAATGTTTTCCTTCAGTAGCTGAGCCAAGATAACTTGAAAACAAGCAGGAAAGCAGTATGTTAATTTAAAAGATGGAGTATTATAATATCCATGATTTCAAAATACAAATCCCACACATTCATTTTGTGGGGAAATTGGTGGAGTAGCTGATGGTTGAAAGACTGAGGAAAACAGAGAGCACCTTGGCCTCCACATAGGGGCCTGGAGCCTGGGGGAACCAGCTCCCGACAGGGAGGAAGGAGACCTAGGAGTCAGCCCTACTCCTGGCTCCATGCCTGCTTCTGCCATTTAGTTCTCATTGGACAGAAGGCAGAGACTGGCCAAGCTGACATCTCAGATAGTGATTCTAAGTCTTCAGAAAGAGCAGCAATTTCTCCACTGCAGTGTCTCCTAAGACGGATTTCATTGCTGTACCTGGGACTGGTATTGATAAATAACCACAAATGGGCAAAACACAGCTGCAGGAACAGCGGGAGCTCACTATAACCCTCTTTGACCGTCTCCACAGTCTTCTCTTAAGGCCCAGACTGAGACAGTTCTCAAGTTTCCCCGAGCAGACTGCTTCCACTGTGGGGGTTTTCCCCTCCACTCCAAGTCTCTCTATTTATACCAAAACGTAGGCTGTGGGGTCTACCAGATTTATAGCCAGTCATTTTATAGCAAAACCGAGCAGTCTTTCCTTTTTCTTTTTTTTTTTTCTTCCTTTCCTTGCCCTTTCTTTCTTCCTCCCTTTCTTTGTCCCTCTCTTTCCTTTTCTTATTCCTTTTCCTTCCTTCCTTCCTTCTCTTCTTTCTTCCTCCCTTCCTCCATTTCACTCACTCATTCATTCATTCCACTAAAATTTACTGAATCTCTGTATATCCCAGGTATTATGTTAATAATTGAGATACCACAGCATGCTACCCTCCCAGATTAAATACTGTTCCTGGGGAGCTTCCCAGCTACTGAGAGAGAAAGAGATAGAACCTTGAATCAAATACTTAAACAATTGACTACAAAGTTGCCAACAAGAGGTACCTGGTGCCTGGGAGGAAGACCCCTCAGACAAAATGATACTCAAACAGGATCTACTAGATTAACATAAGTGAACAAGGCAAGAGGAGACAAGAGTCTTCCAGAAAAAGAGATGGTGTGTTGAAAACCCCTAGAGAAAGAGAGAGTCTAGTGTTTATGAGGAGCTGAGAGAAGGCAAGTAAGACAAAGTGTAAAAGGTGAGAGGGAACGTTGTAGAATTGCATGCTGGAGGAACAGGCGCCAGATCACCCACATCAGGAAGAGCCTTGTGGGCGGTAAGGAGTTAGTCTTATGCCGAAATTAATGGGAAGCTAATCAAGGGTTTTAAGCAAAGTGATGGCATTACCTGACTTGCATTTTAAAACAATAACTCAGGCTACAGTGTGGAAATGGACTGGAGCGGAAGCCAGATTAGATACAAGGAGGCCAATAAGAAACTATTGCAAAATTCCAAGCAAGAGGTCATTGTTATCTGGAATAGGATGGTAGAGGCAATGGGGGAAAATAAGAAATAGATACAAGAAAGAGAAAGAAATGATCTTCACAAACTTCAAAATGTCTTTTGGCTCTATTCAATAACAACTTCTTTTTTTTTTTTAAAGATTTTATTTATTTATTAGAGACAGAGAGAGAAAGGGAGAACACAAGCAGGGAGAGCAGGCAGGCAGAGGGAGAAGCAGGCTCCCTGCTGAGCAAGGAACCTGATGCAGGACTCAAACTCAGCATCCCAGGATCATGACTTGAGCTGATAGCAGACACTGACTGAGCAACTCAGGCGTCCCTCAATAACAACTTCTTAATAATACATGATCCTGCGATTGCGCTAGTAGGTATTTACCCAAAGGATACAAAAATATTGATTTGAAGGGACACATGCACCCCAGCGTTTATAGCAGCGTTATCAACAATAGCCAAATTATGAGAAGAGCCCAAATGTCCATCAACTGATGAATAAAGAAGAATGGACTATGATTCAACCCTAAAAAAGAATGAAATCTTGCCCTTTGCAATGACATGGATGGAGCTAGAGTGTATTACGCTAAGCAAAATAAGTCAGTGAGAGAAAGACAAATACCATATGATTTCACTCGTATGTGAAATTCAAGAAATGAAATGGATGAACACAGGGAAACAAGAAAAGAAAGAGGCAAACCATAAAACACTCTTAACTACAGAGAAGAAACTGAGGGCTGCTGGAGGGAGGTGGACAGGGGGATGGGTTAAATGGGTGATGGGGATTAAGGAGGGAATCTGTGATTGAGTACCAGGTGTCACTAAATCCTACTCCTGAAACCAATATTACACTACGTGTTAACTAATTGGAATTTAAATAAAAATTTAGAATACAAATAATAAAAAATTTTAAAAACCCACATCAAAAAAATAAGTAAATAAAATAAAAAATTAAAAAATATATATGTTTTAAAGGTGAGTAAGAATAGCAAAACAAAAACAAAGTAACTACCCATCCAGCACCAAAGCTGTGGCTTAACTTTTTTTTTTTTCGTATGAACACATCAGCTCAAGAGTAAGATGAAGTTCTGAGCACCAACAGGGTGACTGTGGACACACCATCCAACACTCTGCATTACTGTTATCACCAGACCCTCCCCTTCTTCCAGTGCTGTTGTCTATGAACAACTGATCCTGGGTCATTTTAGTGAGGAACACCTCCTTCCAAAAGAATTAGGTTCACGCATGTGGTTGCAAAGGTTTTGAAAGATTGGACATCCCTTCTATTGCTCATTCAGCATACTTTTCAATTACCACCTGCTATGCTATGTGCCAGGCCCTGTCAAGGTTCTGCTCTTGAGGGCCTCACAGTCTGCTAAGCAGAAAGCATGTGAACAAATAGTTGTTATTCAACAGGACAGTAACAGATATACAAATTATGGGGGTGAAAAAGAACAGATTTCAAATTAAGACAGCAGGGCAACAGAGATTTAGGAGAGGGAACCAGGAAAGTTTTACAGACATAAGATGCTTTATAGCATGCTTCATGAAGGCCCTATGTGCTGTCCTACAAAGTTTGAACTTTATCCTCTAGATGGTAAAGAAGAAGGACTAACTTGTCTAAGACTGATAGGCTGCAGTCCAAAAAAGGAAGTGGCCTCCAGTAAAGTTCTATGGAAACCAGCAATGGCCCAGTGCTGACGGCCCCCAATCCTGCCCAGTGGCAAGGCTGGGATCCCAGCACTTCATGCCAAGAAAGAGGATAGCTCTTGTCTAACCATGAGCTGACTGATACATCTTCTGGTCAAGGTGGGTCATTCACCTGCATCTGCAAGGCTTGTCCCCTAGCTACCAGTCATGGCTACCGAGGGCTTTCCATTACTTATGGACACTGAGCTGGTAAGTCATGCCAGGACAAGGTTCTATTCTATTCCAGTACTATTATATCACATCAGTTTTTGAATCACATCAGTAAAGGCACTAGTGCATCTATTCCTCATCAGACAACTAAAAAGCCCAGCTCACTTTCTAGATCTTTTCCTAGGATCTAGAACATTTAGAATTTCATCATTTCTAATCACAAAAAGGCAGAGAGTATCAGATGTATCGGATAACAGGGTGTCTACTAGCTGCTACTTGCCCTTCTCCCTGAGTCTTCTCCAGTAAAAACTGCTCCCACAAGCTTGGTGAGTGTGCTGTGTGGCCATTTCCTCTTGCTTCCAGGGCGGGCAGAGAGGAGACAAGAAAACAGATTCACATTCTATAACAGCAACACTGGCAGCAGGCTGAAGGATATGTAGGGAGGCAAGGTGACAGTCGTGAAATTATTAGAGAGTTCTCGACTTAGTCCACCTAATGCTGATAAGTGTTGAACTAACAGTGGTAGAGAAGTAAGAAAAGAGGGGGTAAATTCAAGAGATAGTTACAAAATAAAACTGGATTTGGATAGTGGTTAGTAGGGATGATGGATTCAAATGTTAAGATCCAGGTGTCCAGATTAAGTGATTGAGTGGGTCATGATCTGGGACAGAGAATAAAGAAAAGAACTAGGACGGGGAGGGCAGGAGTTAAATTCTGAACATGTAAAAGGTAAGGAACCTATGGGCCACTGAAGATAGTACTCAATGCGAGAAGGGACTGAGTCTGTTTTTACTCCATTTTACCATTATTTCCCCAGGAACTAGCATAGTACCTAGCACCTAGTACTAGTCGCCCAATAAATACCCGAAGGAATGCTGGAACTTTCATTTTATACAGAATCATCAAAATTTTAGGAAAACATAGTTTTGCTGGTAGTAGGGCATATCCCTGTAGGTAGTAAGTCTAGCAAATGTGAAAGGGAATTTCAGATGCCTCAAAGCCTTAGTTTACATTTTGCTCCAACTCTTACTTTATTTTGTAGATTCTTGACTTGCTCTAAATTTCATGGGCCATAGAGAAGCACGAGGTTTTTTCCAAGTCCACTGATATCACAGGCCTTTGCATTGAAAGAAATCTTCCAACAGTCCCCATCTCAGTCATCTAGAAGACCCATGAACCATATTCCTCTCAGTTCTTGCAGACCTTTTGTGCTGCTGTCAAAGTCTACATCAGGCTCTAACAAAAAGCAATAATTGGCAAATTTAAGTTAGCGCTTTGGAATTAACAACACTTTGTGAATATAGGCTATTATCTGAATAGTTGATTAGACCCAAAAATGTATATAATATCAGAATAGACTGAACCCTAGGAAAAGAAAATTTAAGCAAAATTATTAGATTTTGTATATTTTACAAGAAGCTGTTAACCAGTAACAGAACACCTTGGACAAAAAGATTACTGAATAAATTTGATATGCAATTGCCTTTTTCTCAGCACCTTTTCTTTTTTCTTAGCAAAGAGCTAAAACTCTGAGGTTGGGTAGATAGAAACAAATAAATTTAGGGGGAAAAATCCTATGCATAAGAGTTTTCAGAATAGGGGCACCTGGGTGGCTCAGTCAGCTAAGCGTTTGACTTTTGATTTCAGCTGTGGTCATGATCTCAGGGTCGTGACAGCAAACCCCACGTGGGGCTTTGTGCTCAGTGGGGAGTCTGCCTGAGATTCTCTTTCCCTCTCTCCCTTCTCCTCCCCCACTCACACATGCTCTCTCTCTAAAATAAATAAATCCTTTTTTTTTTCCCCAAAGGGGGTTTTCAGAATATAAAATGTTGATTATCGGGACGCCTGGGTGGCTCAGTGGGTTATGCCTCTGCCTTCAGCTCGGGTCATGATCTCAGGGTTCTGGGATCAAGTCCCGCATCGGGCTCTCTGCTCAGCGGGAGGCCTGCTTCCCCTCTCTCTCTGCCTGTCTCTCTGTCTACTTGTAATCTCTTCCTCTGTCAAATAAATAAATAAAATCTTTTTAAAAAATAAAATAAAATGTTGATTATCCCCCAAAAGCACAGTTTCCTTTTAAGTCAGCAGAAGTGACCCACACCCCCATCCTCTCACCACCTACTTTTCCCCACCACGCTTATCCACTCACCTTTTTTTCTGACTAGCTGCCAATACAATGTCTTAATTAACAATCCACCCAGATTCTCTCCTTTACTTAGCTGCTGCTCCCTCCATTCTGTCAGTCTCCACAGAGCTAGGCATAGGAGAGAACCTTATGTTTCTGTCTGAAAAATTCTGCTTTCTCAGAGGCTTCATTCTCAGCCTCTATATATAATCCTAAACCCACACTTGGGGCCACTGCAGATTCACTCAGCCTGAGTCCAGGAAATGTGGATCAATGCTGGCCATTAGGGGAATGGTTTGGCGAGTGGTCAGCCATAGCTGTGGAAATCACCATCAAGTTATGCCTGCGGTCTTCTAGCCTAGACTTTGAGGTGTGGCTCTGGGAACTTGTCTTCCATCTTATTTTTAAAACACAGCCCCAGGGTGCCCTTCCAAATTATCAGTGACCAGCTCACATGCAGTCCTAGAACTATGCTTCAGCCTGTTCTCAAAAACAGTCCCTAATTAAGAGCCCAATGCTGGGGACCCCCACCTTGTTCCTTTGAGTGGCTGCCTTGACCAAACGATCCATTTCCAAGCCTCGAGAAGGGTGGCCCTGCCTTCTTCTGGCCATTACCTCTTCGAAGCTGCCAGTTACTAAAATCTCCAGCCTAGTGGGTGGGAACTTGAAGTCCACTGCTATTTTCACCCTACCAATTCCCCCATCCTGTTGGGCATGTCGACCCAGAAGTTCAGAACCCCGCAGATCACAGGATATGAGTAGTCAGGCCATGAGGGATGGCGAGCATATTGTGCTATCTCCTGTGTGGAAGTTACAGGCCAATTAGTAGAAGAGACAGTGAATTGAACAAATACAAATGTTAAGAAAATGTTCTCTGTACTCACTTGTATCTTCTCATTCCCTGACCACATTAATTAAGTCAGAGAAAGTCAGTGTTGATACGATACCTCCCCATAAGTTAATCAAATAAATCTTTATGCATTTAAGAGCTGTCTAATATAGGGTGTTTGGGTGGCTAAGTTGGTTAAACATCTGACTTTGGCTCAGGTCATGATCCCGGGGTCCTGGGATCAAGTCCTGAGTCAGGCTCCCTGCTCAGTGGGGAGCCTGCTTCTCCCTCTCCCTCTGCTGCTCCCCCCCTTGTGCTTGCTCTCTTTCAAATAAGTAAATAAAATCTAAGAAAAAAGACGTCTAATATAATTAAGAAGTGCAAATAAACATATCAATAGCAGAAATGAAACAGAAGCCTACAGGCATGCAAATCCTCAAAACTAAAGCAAAATCGTTGGAAATTCCTTCTACAGCTGGACCTTTGCCTATAATAAGAACCAAGATGAAGAAACCAATTGGAAAGAAAGAAAGAAAGAAAGAAAGAAAGAAAGAAAGAGAGAAAGGAAGGAAGGAAGGAAGGAAGGAAGGAAGGAAGGAAGGAAGGATGAATATACAAACTTTTTCTACAGGAAAACCCTGTCATGTCACCAAACCTAAGAAGAAAGTGTTATATGGAACATTAACACCTCCTGAAGAAAGTTATCACTCCCATCAGACCTACAGAATGAGATTTGACTCAGTGGTAATTGGCATCATGCATCCTTTTCAATTGTTCCCAGGAATCCAGAAGCCTGAGCCATAATCAATCTTTGTACTAAATTTTCCATACTGTCAAATATTTTAGAAAGGTCTGCACCTTGGTACAATAGAGCATTCCTTACATTTAATTTTCATTTTGTTCTCAACCATAGAAAAATCTGTGAATGTTCACTAAAGAAAGGTCTTAATTTGTAATTATTTCTATATTTGCAAAAGAAGAAACCTTAGCATTTACCTTCAGCTCCACTGTGGGGCAGTTCCGTGTACTACCTCACTTCTAATCATTTGCTTTCCTTTCCTACGAAGGTAACAGATATTGTGACATCCTGTGACCATCACTCTCCTCATCTCCTCAGTTACACAGCAATTTGAAGAATACCGGATATGAATTCATTTAGATACACGATCTTAATTCCTTAAAAATTAATAACTTCTCTCATACTGCATTTTCATTTTATCATAATTATTACCCAACTATAATGACATGAAAGTACAAGTGGTAGAGTCTGTAGCATTCTCCATTTCTGTTTTATATTTCCCTAAGTCCCCGACTCAACAGATTTATCTCTTCTTACTACTCAACGGACTGGAAAATTAACTTCATTCCTTTTCTAGTAGTGTTTTTTCCCCCCACTGGTTTCTAGCACTACCAAAATATGAAAGAGACGTTTGCATGCCCTAAAAGCTTTAGCAGATAATAACAGTAAGAGTATTAGATGTTTGTATAGCGCCTTCGTTACAAAGCGCTTTTACTTCCATAATCTCATTTTAACTGTTTCTCATCATAACACTGAAATACAAAGACCAGGGATTTTTAATCCTGACTCAAATAAAATTCAGGCTGATAACAGGTATATGACTTGTCTGGAATCATAAATGTCATCATACGAAGGACAGGTCTAAAACCTAGATCTTTAAATTCCATTCCCTACACAGTTCTCTAACATTGGCACTTGGCCAAGAGCAATAGAGTAAATGACCTGAATTATTTAATGGTAGTGGGATCATGTTCTGGATTCCTATAATAAAGCAGCAATGTGCAAAGTATAACTTGCTTCCCTTTGAGAACGTGGAGTTCTCTATTAGAGATGCAATATTGTGATTTATAAGAAATATATATTCAGATGATCAAAAAACATTTCTCATATATATCTGGTCTTCATCCACAGTTCCTGTCTCACAGCTCCCAAAATCCTTGGAATCCCCTGAACACTAAGAGCGCTGGTAGCACCTATTATCATATTTGGTCTCTTGCCCTCAGTTCCTGAAAACCCTTCAGAATTATAAAGATGAAATGGAAGTCTTGTTATTCATAACAAGGCCCTTTCCACCACAACAAGGTTTATGTTAATGAGGTGACTTTTGGAAAGCACCTAAGGGTGGGGGTGACTGCCGGACAACAAACCATGAATAGAGGACTGGAACTTTCAGTCCCACCCCTGATTTCCTGGAAGCGGAAAGGGGCTGGAGGTTGGATCAATCACCAGTGGTCAATCATTTTCATCTCATCGTGCCTGTGTAATGAAGCCTCCATAAAACCCCAAAAGGATTGAGTTCGGAGAGCTTTCATGTTGATGAATTCAAACACTTCCACCTGCCACCATGCTGGGCCCCAAGTGTCAGAAGAACAGAAGCCCCTTTGTCTGGGACATCGCCCTGTCTTCATGTGGCAGTTGATTGTACCCTTTAATATCCTTTGTAGCAAATCAGTAATATAGTGAGTAAGTGGATTTTCTGAATTCTGTGAACTGTTCTAATAAATTAATCAAACTCAAGGAGAGGTCATGGGACACTCTGATCTGTAGCAATTCAATCAGAAGCACAGGTTAACAACTTGGACTTAGCAACTGGAGTCTGAAATAGAGGGTGGTCTTGTGGGACTGAGACTTTTGTCTATGGAACGTGATGCTATCACCAGGTAGAGTGTCAGAACGGAGTTGAATCGGAGGACACCCAGCTGGTGTCTGAGAATTGCTTGGTAGAGTGGGGAAGCCTCCACACACAAGTTGAAATTGTGCCCAGGAACCCACTTAATAGAAATCAATATAATGTAACCGGTCTTATTCCTCCTTTCATTATGGACTGCTAGGGAGCTCAAAGTCAAAGGGAAACTACAGTGCCATACTAGAAACTAGTTTCAAAGGGAAGCTACAGTATGGTATAGGATCTTACAACTTGCATATCTACACTTTATTTTTTTTCTCCCAAATATCTGTGAACGAAACTTCTCCATTTCTTCTAGGGATATTCTTATAATGGAAGTGAAATGCCTCTAAGTGGTTTCAAGGTGACTGAGTGATAAGAATGAACAACTACTCCACCAGAACCAATGTCTTTTTAAGAAAATAAAAACAAGGGCGCCTGGGTGACTCAGTGGGTTAAACCTCTGCCTTAGGCTCAGGTCATGATCCCAGGGTCCTGGGATAGAGCCCCGCATCGGGCTCTCTGCTCAACAGGGAGCCTGCTTCCCCTCCCCCTCTGCCTGCCTCTCTGCCTACTTGTGAACTCTCTCTCTGTCAAATAAATAAATAAAATCTTAAAAAAAAAAAGCAAGATAATAAACAATGGAAGCTTTGATATCAGACAGGCCAGGTTTCAGATCCCAGCCCTTCCAGTTGCCAGCTCTAGAACCCTGAGTAAGTTGATTAACTCTTCTTGGTCTGTTTCATCCATGAAATGAAGACAATAAGAACATCCATATGGAGTAGCTGTAATGATAGCATGAGATAGCATGAGAAGAAGCTGAGATAGGCCAGCACATAGAGGGCATTTGCTGAGAGCTGAAATACTGAAATTCACGACTTCTCTTGTACCTAGACATGCCCATGTGATTGAATCCTGACCTCTGACACATCAGCAGGATATATTCCATATTCCCTCTTCTCCTTCCTCCTTCTTCCCAGCGGGATCCTGGACAGAAACTGAAAGGTCCTGTGGCCATCAACTAAGGGCATTCAAGCATCGAGATAGGAGCCTGGGAGCTTGATGGCATTGTGTAGCCATCACCTGACCTTCAACTACCCACCTGCTAATTCTCTATTTTGGGAGATAAATAAGTACCTATTCCATTAAGCCTCTGTGCCAAGTTTCTATTATAAAGGAGGTAAACATAAGCCTGACAACATGAACCTAACACAGATTTGGCAAAGATCTATGTCCACCAAATATCAGTCCCCTTAGTTTCTTCCTAGTCAAAAAGGCACATGATTGGAAAAATTATCATAATAATATTGATAAGCAGAAAAACAAGTTACCAAATGCTGTAGATTATACAGTATAATCCAAATTTCATTAGCAAGGAGAAAAAAATTGCTGTGAGACTCAGGGATATCCAGAGGCTCAGAAGATTCTATTAAGCACATGACTGTGAAAGGAAAAAAAATGTGTATTTTCATTTTAACAAAGCCATTTAGACAAAACTACTTCAGAATGTCCTGCTGGGTTTCCCACAGGCCAAGGGCAATGCGAGTCTAGGCCAAGTGGAACACGTCAGAGAGCTTATGGCAAACAGAGGAGCTGGAAATATGTCTGCGTTGCATTAATGATTCTTTGTGATTCTTTACAAATGGTCTTGGGTGGATATTCTGAGAAAAAATGGCTAGTCTGGCTTTTGATTTATATCACATGACTATTCAGCATAACATAAGTGAATAGTGAGCTGACCGTGTTTTTATTACACCAAAAGGAAATATTTTTCAGATTATAACTGCACAGTTGTGGTTTCTAACATTCTTACTGCTCCCTCGCTCATTTCCAATGAAATTTATGCTTTTTCTGGGCACGGATATGTTTTAGGTCAAAATAGTATTTATTTAGGTAATAGCTACACACATGGGACCATGCAAGCTTAAAAGGGACAGTCTTTGGCAAAGCAGGAAGGAAGTGGGGACACAGAGGATGGGAGTATTCTCAAAGCAGGAACACTTACCATCACATCCCCTCCAAACACACACACACACACACACATACACTGCATATTCTAGAAAAATCTATGTAAAGATTAAACTTCAGCCCTTTAAGCCTAATAATATTCAACCAATACTTAACAAAAATACATGTATAGAGCCACTTGGAAATAGCTGCATCAAAACGTCATGCTTGGTCTCCAGACTGTTTAAGCAAGGGCACATCAGGGGATCCCCCCAGGGAGGACAAAGATAGGAAGCCCTAGGCAAACACCAGCAGCTAAAAATGAGTATCTCTATCAAGTGGGAAGCCCTGTGTTAGGCCCAACACGGAAAAAATACTCTTGTTCCTCAAAAGCTCACAAGATGGTATTGAGATCAGCAGATAATGACTCTCAGAAAACTGTAACCTGTGGATATGCAGTTATGTAGCTAACTATATATGAAGTAGAACTGAATGAATTTGATAATAACACTATAGGAAGTTATGGGAGGTCCAAATAAGAAACAACTAATTGGGAAGGAAGGAAGGGAGGGAGGGAAGGAGGGAGGGAGGGAGGGAGGGAGGGAGGGAGGAAGTGGGGAAGGGGGGAGGGAGGGAGGGAAGAAAGGAAGGAAGGAAGAAAAGAAAGAAAGAGAAAAAAAGAAAAAAGGAAAGGTAAAAGAAAAGAAAAGAAAAGAAGAATATTATAATTAAGGAGATTCACTGTCGCATCTAAAAGAACACTGGTGGGGTGCCTGAGTGCCTCAGTTGGTTAAGTGACCCAAGACTCAAGCCTTCGGCTCAGGTTATGATCCCAGGGTCCTGGAATCGAGTCCCATGTCAGGCTCTTTGCTCAGCAGGAAGCCTGCTTCTCTCTCCTCCTCTGCCTGCCATTCCCCCTGCTTATGCTCTCTCTCTGTCAAATAAATAAATAAAATCTATTTAAAACAAACAAACAAACGCACACTGGCTTTCCACGGGACCCTCCATGGACTCTCCAGCCCTGACTCAGGGCCTGCTACATTTCCGCAATACATAGAGGATCTTGTATTGCTTCTTGGCAACGACTCCAGGAGCAAGAAAAAAACAGTGGATAAAGGTAGGCAACGGAATAACAATAATGATGATAGCTAACATATATTGAGCATGTAGGGGGAACATGTAATAAAAATCAAGATTAACATGTTAGAATACATAATTTAAAATGTGATGTAGAATTATACATCTGAGTTAGAGCATGAGTGATTTGGCATTATTTTGCTAAAATTCAGGGAAAGAAGGGATGCTTTGTTCAACCAACAGCACTGAGCCTAACCCATTCAGCTGCATTTCTGCCTCACTAGCACATACAACTTTCTTCCCACAGGAATCTGAATGAAGCGTATCAATTAACCGGTAACTTAGCTTCCGGATATCAAAGTAGGAATATTGCACAAAGGAATAATAATGGAGTGAGGGCACAGGGATATATACCATCCTTTTTATTGCACACTGATTTTCTAGGATTTCTATAAATTAGTCATTTCAGAATCTCAGCAGAAAAATACACGTGTAACTTAAAAAAAAAATCTATTCGTTGAATTGGTTTAGCTTGTCATGACTGTGCACACACACAATGATGTAATGACTTCTGCTTCCTAAGAAAAACCATTTTTCCTTATTATTCAGGGATGGTTCCTTGGTCTTACAACCAGCACAAAGAAGTACAGAATTCATGTGCACACACTTTAAAAAGGAAATGTTTCCTGCTATCTTACTGCTGCAACTGACAGATAAGATGGGAGGCTAGTTTGTATTTCTTTAATCATCTCTTTTCTTCAAATCTATTTGCTAGCACAACGTTAGAAGTCAGTTGGGATGACTGAAAACCCTCATGTATAAAAAGACTATTTTGGATTTCTTTTAAAATTTTTCTATTTGATGAGTTTTAAAGAAGATTGCTTCCTTATCTCTTCTTCATTCATAGCAAGTTGACATCAGGTTTTGTACATAAAGGATACTGGGGATTGGCTTGTTTACCCTCCATTCCATCTCTTTTCTAGCTTCCTGATGAAGCCTGATTGTTTTAAAAACTGCCTCTCCTGGACTTCTCTGCAACTAATGTTCCAGACGCAAATTAATCTTAGCCATTAGATGCACTTGAGGGTGATTTAGAAGAAGATAAATTGGAACCCATCTTCCCGACCCTGTTCCTGTCACAGGCAGTTGTGACCATGTTAATTGCAGTGGCAGCTGGGGCTTTCTGATCTCTTAACCACAGTTATGGCAGTAAATTCTTGAACTAAGTAATTCCAGGAGCCACTCTTGACTCCCACTTATCCATTCTTCTAATGTTCTTTTAAGTACCTAATTCCCAATAAGAAGTATCTTTCTGCTAAAAATACCTGGGAAGATTTCTGTTCCCTGCCTTAAACCCTGACTAATGCAATTATCTCCTTCATTCCTCAGTCTGAAGATGCAATATATGAACCACGACATTTACAACATGCTTCGTGTCTTCAAAGTCCACGGACATGCATTATTCACATCCATCCTGACCACCACTCTGTGAGGTGGGAGGACAGGTACTGTTCTCGCCACTGTACAGATGAGAAAGCTGAGTCTCAAAAGAGCTGGGTGACTTAGCAGGGCATTTAGTTAGTAAGAAATGGAGAAGAAATTCAATCTCACATTTTATGGCTCTTAGTCATTTCCTTTGACACTGAGAAGCCTCTCAGGGGCAAATGGAGAAGAGAGAGAAAACACATGGATGATGGCCAGGAATTCAACCTTCTATTTTACTACTTTAAAATAATAATTTGGGGGGGGTGGCGCTTGGATGGCTCAGTGGGTTAAGCCTCTGCCTTCGGCTCGGGTCATGATCTCAGGGTGCTGGGATCGAGTCCCACATCGGGCTCTCTGCTCAGCAGGGAGCCTGCTTCCCCCCACCTCTCTGCCTACTTGTGATCTCTCTCTCTCTGTCAAATAAATAAATAAAATCTTTTTAAAAAAATGAAATAAAATAAATTAAAAAAAAAAAACCATCATTACACACTAAGACCATGAAGTTCAACTAAAATATCTAGAGATGAACTAGCAGAGATGGGCTAGTTCACAGAGTGGGTCTTTGGATTTGGCAGAGCCTGTGCCTCAGCTTGATTAGGGCCCTCCTTTGAAGCCTCCTGGCTATTAATACGGACACACAAAAGGCCCGGCTCTGTTTTCCAACTCTTAACTGTGAATTCCCTTTCTGCCCAATCATCTGGCCAAACCAGGAGTGGCTTGAAGACTTGGGGAGGCTAATCTTCATTTCTCCATTTTTTCCTAAGGGCAGTTTCACCTAAGAACCACCCCCCTCTCCAACCTGGGCTCCTTAGAAATAACAATTTCTCTATTTTTCCCTTTCACTGCATATATTTTAGTAAAACATTTTATTTCATTGCTCAGGAAACCCAGAAGAAAAACTGTAAGTAACCAAGGCTTCATTTAGACCATTTCAAAAATTATGAAATTCATTCTCTCCATATTCGCCACTCCACCACTTAAGAGCAGTGCCTGACCACAGGATTAAGATCCAAGAGCTCTAAGAAGCAAACTTCTAACCATATGGTTCCCAGTCCCCGAGAGCACACCCTTCCTAAGAAAACATTCCAGTACTGCAAATCTTCAAGATCATTCCACAGCCAACCTTGAAACACTAGAATTCCACAATTCCTGACCTTGCTTCCTTCAGTCTCAGATGACTCAAATCAGAAGGGCTAAGAAAACTATTACTTCGGCCCCTGCATGGAAACATTATGTGATTTCTTCAAAAAAAGGTGACAGCTATAAAGAAAAACATTTATAATGAAGAAGAGAAGAAAGGAGATGAAAAGGAGGAGATCTGAATTGTTAGGCAAACTCAATCATCTTTTCCCTATGATGTCAAGATACATGGGTAACTCTACAGCAAGGCAACAACAAACTATACTAACCTGGGGGAAGAGAGAATAAGTTGAATTGTCAATGGTGAATGAGTATAAAAACTCCCCGTCATACCACATGCTCTTCCCCATGGGGGAATTCATTTTAGTCATAGCAAAGAGATGGGCGGGGTCACAGCAGTCTTCCATCTGTTTCCTAGGAGAGAAAATAGAGAGAGAAAAGAACAGCAGGTTAAGTGAGCGGCAGACTCATTCACTTGTCATTTATACCGAGATGTGCAGCCTTACCTCAGTGCCGGCTCACAAAGGCATCTGTGTCTCCACGGTTATTAGACTACTATTAATTCACTCTTCCAGCCATCAAAGTGCATGACTGGAATCTTTTAAAAAAAAAAAAGTTAAAAAAAAATACTTTAGCTCTCAGATGCAGCTAAAATGTGTCTGAAGGCAAACATGATCATTATAATTGCAGATTTGTTGATTGACTGAAACCTCGAGGCCCAGAAAAGATTGGAGGGTCTTCTGGAGACGTTGAGCTCTGCAGCTGCAGCAGAAATGTATCTTTATGGTGATTTAACAACCAGGGGGACAAGTTCAATGACCAGGCACTTTTACATGTAGGAAGTAGGGGATGGACAGAGTGGCCCAAAAGAAGGCACGCCTCCCAAAACTGGGAACAAAATTAAGGAACAACGCCTGGGGGAAATCCTTCTCAATGGAAACAGCATGAGATGAGCGATGTGATTTCAAACACCAGCGAAGCCATCTGTGTTCTAAGTGGTAAATCTCGTGGGGCTTTTGGTTCTTGTTTGGTCTGATCTCTTAGCAGTACTGGGCACAGTTCAGCACCATGACCCCTCAGAAGGGATCCCCACTCCTTTAGCGTCTGACATATCAGGGTCTCCTGGGTCACCTCACTCCTCTGGGCTAGCTCGCGGGTGGCTGGCTCTTCTGCTTGACCCTCAGTGGAAGCTCTGTCACTAGTCTACAAGCCAATATTTACATTCTTCTCAATTTAAAAATCTGTCATAAACCAACTCCATTTATTCCCTGTGCTCTCAGGAGTAAAAGAGCTTATTCCCCAGCCCCACCTTTAGAAGGACCAATGAAACACACTGCTAACATAAACCACTTCTGAGTGGTGCCCCCACAGACCTGCTTGCTCAGACATCTTGGGCCACCATAGTGTAGAAGCGTAAAGCTGAAAGGGGAAGGTCATGTGGAGTACTTGGATTCAAATCCTGGCTCTGCCACCTACTAACTCCATAACTGGGGAACATCCCAGCTTCACAACTGGCCTCAGACATTGTTTTTGAGAATTCACTAAAAATGTCCAAGTGGCACACACAGTACAATTTCAATACATGTCATTACTACATAGCCCCACTTTGCTATAGAAATGAATACACCGTGTCAGTGTCGGGGGGCCCCCCGCCTCAGCCAGGGCCCCTGACACGCTCCCCACCACGCAGTGCTTTTCCCAGCATGCTCTGGTTCACTTCCTCTTTACAAGGGTTTCCGTAGAAAGGATTGGGGAGAGGGGCTCAGGAAGAAAGCTTTCATTTTATCAAATTTGCTAGAATTGTGGGTCGTCTGAACGGTTCAGTCGGTTAAGCATACGACTCTGGATCTCAGCTCAGGTCTTGATCTCAGGGTTGTGAGTTCAAGCCCTGCATTGGGTTCTATGCTGGGCATGGAGCCTACTTCCAAAAAAAAAAAAAAAAGTTGCTAGAATTTAGAATTTTCATCACTTCTTGCTCTGACGTCATCATTCCATCTCTTACCAGCTGTGCCCATTTCCTCTACTCCTCCATCTTCATTAATCATCAGTGTTTCATCACCTAATAGGTGGCCTGAAATGGAGGCAGTCAAGTTATACATTGACTTGCCTGCATTTTGTCAAAAGAGTATCCTAGACACTGTATTCCATAACATAAAATTAGACATGGCTTAAGACCACTTAAGACCACCTGGGTGGTTCAGTCCATTAAGCGTCAACCTTCCATTCCCGTCATGATCCTGGAGTCTGGGGATCAAGTCCTGCATTGGGTTCCCTGCTCAGCAAGGAGTCTGGTTCTCCCTCTGCCCTTCCCTCTGCTCATGCACCCCCACCCAATCAAATAAATAAATAAAACCTATTTTTTAAAAAAGATTATCTTTAGAAATAAGGAGAATTATCATAGGCATGACTCAATTTTTGAGCCACTATTACAGGCCTGGTGATATTTTACCACTTTTCGTTTTTACAATAACCCTAAGATATAATTAAGAAACAATTATTATTATTACCCCTGATTTGTATCTGAGGAAAGGGAATTAGGGTAATTCCGGGACTTACTCAGGTCACACCAGTTCAAGTTAGGCTTTTTCCTCTGCGTGCTGCCTGTTCAGAACCTTTTTGATTCACCTTTACCATTCTCTGCCCTGAAGGAATGCTTTCTAAACAATGGCCAAGCACTTGCACTGTACCCAGTGCCTTTAGAGATATTTTTCCACTTGATCTTCACAGTGAATGACCTTAGAGCTAAATAGCTTTAAGATTCTTTTTTCAGAAACTTATCATGGGTCACATAGCTACTGAAGTGGTGGGGCATGGCTTTGCTCCCAGTTTTTTGCCTTTTTTAAAAAAAATCTCATGTCGGTACTTCCAACCAGACCACAGCTCTCACCTCCAAACCAAGCTAAATTTGCCATTCAGTACAAAGTGCTACTGGAAATTCAGAGCAAAAACTGGCCATGGCCATATAATAACACCTCCTTTTGTCTAGAGCCTGGCTGCTTATATATCCTTTCACATTCGTTTCTTCTTTTCATCCTCAAAAAACTGAGTTCGTTACATTATAAACCTATAATGCAACTGAAGCTCAGGCCAAGAGACTTGCTCAAGTTCATTAGGTTAATAAGTGTTTGCATAATTATTAATAAAATGTGTGTTAGATGGACTCAAATCTACATCTCTTCCTATGGCATCACCATGGTCAGAGCAATCAGACTTTTGTGGGAAAGCCAAATACTCAACGGAAAATGAAAGTGTCCCAAGTGTACAAATATTTTTTAAAAGTCCAAGAACTAGGGGTGCCTGGGTGGCTCAGTGGGTTAAAGCCTCTGCCTTCTGCTCAGGTCACGATCTCAGGGTCCTGGGATCGAGTCCCGCATCGGGCTCTCTGCTCAGCAGGGAGCCTGCTTCCACCTCTCTCTCTCTCTGCCTGCCTCTCTGCCTACTTGTGATCTCTGCCTGTCAAATAAATAAATAAAATCTTAAAAAAAATCCAAGAACTATAGCAAATTTGTAATAATCATATCACCATTTGCAAGATGAGAGTACTCTTCCTATCATAACTCTCAAACCTTTCCCTCCACCCAGAATGCCTCCTCTCATCTCTTGCCATGCCCCTCTCCAGAAGAGGGTCAGAAAGGGATCACAGTGTGAAATGTGCGCACTCCTTTCAGGAGGAGTGCCTGGGAGGGTGCCGCTAGCTCACCAACTACACTGGCCACAAGAACAACAGCGGTAGGAATAGTACCTCCAGCAGTAGTCATAGTAGCCAGAGTAGAAGCAGCAGTCATGATTTTCACAGAGTTCTCACTGAACACTGTGTGAGGTGCTTGGAATATAAAATTGAATTAAACAGACCTGGCTTCAGAAAACATGCTCAAGAGGTGGGCAACCAACAAACAAGTCACTACTTATGAAGGCAGGAGGGTGGGGCCAGCGCCATGGCAGATGTGCATAGACAGCTGCAGTTGCTCAGAAAGAGGAGGGCATGAAGTCACACTCTGGGTTCCAGGAAGGGTTTCCTGCTCTAAGGTTGCAGCCTGGGAGGAGCTGGCAGGAAGAAGGAGGACGCAAGTCATCTGAGGCAGGGAAGCTGCTACAGCAGAATGAGACAGGAAGACTCATCCCTTCATCAAAATACACAACACAAATACTAAGAAATTGTTGACAGCTGACTATTGAACATTACCTCCATCCAACCTGGCGGTGATCCTGGAGAGATGACATATACCAGCTCTTAGCATTTTTAGTCAATTTGGTCCCCATCCCCTTTCTCATGCTTTACCCTGATGTCGCCTATTATTTGCTTCTGTTTTGCAGCAGACAATAAAATCGCAGGGTCAAAAAAGCAAAAGTAAATCGCTTTCTATTCAAGTTTAAATTTGCAGATTATTACATTCCAGATGAGTGTAAATTGAGTAGTGGAGCCAAAATTAAATACTTTTTATTATTCGAATTCAAGCTTCAGCAGAGTTCCTATCAAATGATGCCACAGTTGCACAGCGAAGGTAAATACGAAGCCTGGGAGCCACTTACTAAAAACTCACTCGGGTTCTCACCCCCCTTCTAATGAAAGCCATGCATACCAACTAAGCCAAGAGAACCACCTGCACTGATGGTGTCCACCGACAAGGAAGACTAAGGTTCTGGGGAAACTAAACAGGCAAATAAGGATGAAAACCCACCCATTCAGTTAATAATGTCCCGTATCAAAATGAACCTTCTGAGACTCTCTCAGATGCCATGTTCAACATTTTAGTTACCAGAGATGAAGAAGGCTGGGAAGCTGTTGCTCCAATGGCTGTCCCTACTGGGCCGCTTCCAAGGAATGACTATTTGGGAAAGCAGGGGTGACGGGGAGCTGTACTGCTGTTTCACGTTTGGCCAAAAGCTGCTGTTCTACTTCAGCTTCATACCCAGCTACTGGAAGGCTGAGGAGTCGAGTAGCCAAACAGCCAATTCAATGCCACTTCGGTGTCCCTGAATGTGTGTGTGACAAGAGCTTGTGTAAAAATTCACATCACCATCATATCTAAACAGGGTATTGTTGTGAGCAACACACACAGGGAATGTTGTAGGAGTTTACGGGTTTAACTAAATATGCAACTTAAAAATCTTGTAAGCAAAAGGTACAGCACAGAGAATAGAATCAATGGTATTGTAACAGCATTGTATGGAGACAGAGGAGAGCTACTTGTGATGGGGACAGCCTAATTCTAGAGTTGCTGAATCACTATTTTGTACACCTGAAACCAATCTAATGTAACACTGCATGTCAACTATACTCAAATAAAAAAGTAAAAACAAAATAAAATTCTGATGAGCAATTTAGAAGTAACCAGAGTGAAAATCTCTTTATCTGTTTTATATATTGAAATTCTGTCAGTCAGAGGAAGTTTAAATGTATCTCTGGAAGAATAAAATGCTGATAATAAATTTATTGTGAACTTTATTAATTTTATGTACGTTTGAATTATGAAGAATTATTGACTGCATAGGAGAACAAATTGTCAGCAAAAGGCTATGTTAAGAGAAGAGTGCGTTTGGAAGATAACTTTGGGAAAAATACTATATCATTTTTCTGCCAAGAAATATTGATTAAGTTTTAAATAATAATGTAAGGCAGAATAACGGTTGAGATTGCATGATAATTCAAATCTTTGTAGAATTACTTGGTGTGTTAACATTCAAAATATTAAGCTGAACTTTAGGAGCTACATATAATTTTCAGTTACTTAATTTCATTTAGACAATGAGTTGCTCAAGAAAAAAGTCTTAGTTGGAAACTCTTCATATCTTTTTTTTTTAATAAACATATAATATATTTTTATCCCCAGGGGTACAGGTCTGTGAATCGCCAGGTTTACACACTTCACAGAACTCACCATAGCACATACCCTCCCCAATGTCCATAACCCCACCCCCCCAACCCCCCTCCCCGCATCAACCCTCAGTTTGTTTTGTGAGATTAAGAGTCACTTACGGTTTGTCTCCCTCCCAATCCCATCTTATTTCATTTACTCTTCTCCTACCCCCTTAACCCCCCATGTTGCATCTCCTCTCCCTCATATCAGGGAGATCATATGATAGTTGTCTTTCTCCGATTGACTTATTTCGCTAAGCATAATACCCTCTAGTTCCATCCACGTCGTCGCAAATGGCAAGATTTCATTTCTTTTGATGGCTGCATAGTATTCCATTGTATATATATACCACATCTCCTTTATCCATTCGTTTGTTGATGGACATCTAGGTTCTTTCCATAGTTTGGCTATTGTGGGCATTACTGCTATAAACATTCGGGTGCACGTGCCCCTTTGGATCACTACGTTTGTATCTTTAGGGTAAATACCCAGCAGTGCAATTGCTGGGTCATAGGGTAGTTCTATTTTCAACATTTTGAGGAGCCTCCATGCTGTTTTCCAGAGTGGTTGCACCAGCTTGCATTCCCACCAACAGTGTAGGAGGGTTCCCCTTTCTCCGCATCCTCGCTAGCATCTGTCATTTCCTGACTTGTTCATTTTAGCCATTCTGACTGGTGTGAGGTGATATCTCATTGTGGTTTTGATTTGTATTTCCCTGATGCCGAGTAATATGGAGCACTTTTTCATGTGTCTGTTGGCCATCTGGATGTCTTCTTTGCAGAAATGTCTGAAACTCTTCATATCTTATCATGAGGAATTATATGCCAAATTTGCCCCTAAAAAAATCCATAAGAAAGAAAAATTCCCAAAACCGACATCATGAGAAATCATCATGACCCAGTCATAGTAGAGAATTCTTCACATCTCTCTTACTTGCTTTATTCTTCTCTACAGTACTTAACATTATTTATATGCTGTATGTTTAAAGTTTTGCTTATTGTCTGTCTCCTGAAGTCCCAGAATGTAAACTCCATGAGGAGAGAGACTTTTGTCTTCTTGTCACTACTGTATCTCCATCTCCTGAAACAATGACTGATACACTGAACAGGTGCTTAATAAACATTGACTGAATGAAAAATTAACAAGTAGGAAGAAAAGAAGAAAATGTTAGAGAAACAAGAAAATCTCAAGATGCATTTTGTTCTCACTAACCAAAATTCAAATTGAAGTCAATTCCTTATGGTTTTAGTCTACGGAGACCCAAAACACAAAAGCTTGTCAAAATAACTGCTGTAGACTGGTAAACATTTCTCAGTAACAACAGGTCCAAGATTTCAGAGACTCGCTGAGTGGTGAATCCCAGGTTCCTTATACTGTGCACGAAACGTTAGTCTAATTATAGTGTCCCTTTAGGATCACTGATCCGCTGCATGGGCACCACAGGGGTGGCCCACCAGTTGATGGTGCTGATAAAGTCTGTTTCCTCCACCGTAGCGTCAAACTTTCAAAATTTGACTTTCAAAGTATTTGATAAGGTTTCAGATTTAATCTTGTCTTCAAAAAGTTCTTTCTATTCTAGCGATATCTGACTTCAGTCAATTATTGATTTTAACATCTGGCTTGTGGCCAAAAATGTATCTAATGCATCTCCTCCAGACAGCTAAATCAATAGTCCTTATTGGAAACTCTCCTGAATCGAGTTCCTAAAATTCCTTGTACACTATTATATGTTAACTCTTTGAGTTAGTGTCACAGAGCCTCAGCTCCACGGTTGAAAATGTATCCAAGATCCACATCAGAGGATGGCTTTGAAAGAGAGATATTATATGTATATATATATGTATGTATATATGGAGAGAGAGAGCACGTGCGAGGGCACTTAGCAGATATCATGGTTTCAGTAAGTATTCATTTCACTTTCCCTCACAGTTAGGAACCACAATGCTCAGCTTGCCTCACACAATCCTAGGTTATGATTGTTTTCCAGATATATTAATAGTCACCTCCCTTCCATTCCTAAATATGTCCCTATTTGGATAATAAACTATACACGTTCACACTATTAAGAAGCTAGGGGCACCTGGGTAGCTCAGTGGGTTAAAGTCTCTGCCTTCGACTCAGGTCATGATCCCAGGGCCCTAGGATCGAGCCCCGCATCAGGCTCTCTGCTTAGCAGGGGGCCTACTTCCTCCTCTCTCTCTCTGCCTGCCTCTCCACCTGCTTGTGATCTCTGTCAAATAAATAAATAAAATCTTTTTAAAAAAAAGACTAGAAGCTAAATAGTTAGCTTCAAATCAAAGAGGACTTTTCTTTAAGTGAAGAATTTGGTGGCCTACAGAGAAATCAGAGATATTTCTTATGGCAAATTTCACCAAGATTATGGGAGGTAGGGTTTGAGCCAACATAGTTATTTCTCCTCCTAACTTAAAGGAATCTTGATCTTAAATGATCGGTTTTGAAGCAAGCTTAAAAGTTGGGAGTTACTGTGACTCAGTGTCCAGGATATAGAATGAGAACTTACAGCAGTTGCTGTGAACCAGCAGCACAGCCCTACCCACAGTAGGAAAGGGGAAACAAGCAGTGATAGGTCCCTCTCTGGGAGAAAGGCAATACCTTCTGTTCACAGTATGGGCCCCTGTAATAGCTGACATCATTGACCCAAGAGATTCAAAATACACAGTCAATACTTAGAGATTTGTATTCATATTATTTTTCTGTAAAATTATCTTGAATGGTGTGGAGAAGAAGTACTTTCATTAGATTATTGCTTAAAATAATGTTTTCTAAGGATATAATAAAAAGTCTCTTCAAAGATTAATCTTCTAGACAATTTGCCAGGATAACAAAGAGAAAAACAGTTCTTGTGTACTACTCAAGACAGCAAATAACCTTTTATTTAACAACATTTTATTCTTCCCATTTGAAATAACTGCCTAAGAAAGGAAAAGTGTTCCAAAGAAAGGTAGATTACTGCCATGTGTAATTTGCATTTCTCTAAAACGGGAAGAACAGACTTAAAGGAGGAACTTTTAGAACATAAATATTTCAAGGATGATCCAGTTTTGCCTAGTACATGTTTGTTTTGTAATACACTACATCTACACATCATTATTTGAATTAAAACACACACATTTTTTTCTAGGAAGGATTTCAACGAATGCTTTTCTTCAGTCTTCCTATTTATGCTTACTTGTCTATATAGATAGAAGGAGTCTAATATTATCCTTTGAGAATCACCCATAGGCTGTTTTGGTAGCAGGAAGTAACTGGGTTCCTCTGGACAGCAGTCCTTATTTGATTCACTCAATAAATATTTATTGAGCACTTTCTATATGTCCCATGTTATTCTAGGCACTAGAGACAGACTGGGGAAAAGGGACAGGGAATACCTTGCCCTCTTAAATTCTAATGGAGAAGCCAAACAAACAAGATAAAAGATGTGGTCTGGGGGCAAGAGGTGCAGTTTCCAACAGGGGGCTAAGTAAGTCCTCATTGTGTCAGTGGACAACTGAGTAAAGACCAGAAGGAGGGGAGGATGTAAGCCATGTGGTTATACAGGAGAAGGGCATTCAGGTAGAGTCACCAGCAAGTGTGAAGACCTTCAGGCAGGAGTCTACCTGGTGTGTTCAAAAACATGGAGGAAACCAGTGAAGTTCTAATAAAGAGAGCATGGGGCAGGCATGTCAGAGGGAGGGGATCGTGCAGGGTTGTGTAAATGTGGTTTTTACCTGCACCACCAAACTTCTTGTGGCATCAAACACAGATCCTCCAGAATAAATCCAATTCCAAAATCGAACAAACACAGCTGGATTTTATAGAAGTTGTCATGGAGGGGGCAGGGTCAGCACATCACCAAAACTTCATAAATCTTCCGGTGGATGCCTGTCTCTGCCCAGACACAATCCTATCCTTTCTTCTCACCAACCCCAGCCATCCTCTCTCCATCACATCTCCTCTCGCTTATCCAGAGCAATTTCACACTTCAGCTCTCCAATCTGCACTCCCTTCTAATTACTTACCATCATACTTAGGTATGAGAAAACCATTATACATACTGTTTTTGGATTTTCCCCCCTTTTGAAAAAGGTAGAGATTTGAAAGACAAATAAAATTTTCCTGTTATATATGTTTAATCTTTTTTTTAAGATTTTATTTATTTATTTGACAGACAGAGATCACAAGCAGGCAGAGAGGCAGGCAAAGAGAGAGGGGGAAGCAGGCTCCCTGCTGAGCAGAGAGCCCAATGTGGGGCTCGATCCCAGGACCCTGGGACCATGACCTGAGCCGAAGGCAGAGGCTTTAAACCACTGAGCCACCCAGGCGCCCCTGTTTAATCTTTAAAAATAAAATTGTTTCTCTCTTAGTCTATTAGCAGGATTGTAGCAAAACAGCTAAACAGATAAGCACCAAATTTGGAGAGTACGTTTTCAGTGGCCTGAAATCTAAAAGAAGGAATGCAGTGAATTCACTTGGGCAGGTTTGGGTAGAAGCGTAGGAAAGGGTAGGTGTGTCCTCTCCGGATGGCAGCTGAGCAGCTGTCCAGGAGTACATGGGGTTCTGAAAATAAGGTTAGGATCAGAGCCACCAGTCCACACATAAACCACCATACTCCACTGAGTTTTAAACTTGTGCAAGTGGCAAATGCTCCAAATTACAAATTACACTGATTTAGAATTGGGTTATTTCTCCAATGTACAGGTTTACACAGCAGGATGGAAGCAGCAGGGATTTCTTTATGTAATCATGGTCCATGGTGCTCCTCAATTGTGCTAGGAAGCGAGACATGATGTATTATATATAAAAATTCTCTTCAGAAACATCCTTTCTTTTTGTAATGACACTTAAGTCTGAGATTATTTCTGTGAAAGATGAGAAGACATTATAGGAGGCAAAGAAAATGGAAAGGAGGAGACAAAAGTAAGAGAAAAGCATTGTGCATTTTCCAAATTATACAGACTTTTCTGAACCTGAGAACTCAATCAAAAAATATTAAGATAACCAGGGGAGTGGTGAATTCTAGAAGGTGAAGTTCAGGAGTCCAGTTCCCTGAATTCACCTCAGCTCTATTGCCTATTTGATGTAGGACAGGAGCATTTGTCCTGAAAGTTTTCCAGACCCTAATTATCTTTTCTATGATTTAGGGCTCACTTTTTTTATTTCTGTAACTGTTCCAGTATTTGAAGAGATTCAAATTTTGATTTATTTATTTATTTGACAGAGAGAGAGAGATCACAAGCATGCAGAGGGGCAGGCAGAGAGAGGTGAGGGGGGTGGGGAAGCAGGCTCCTCTCTGAGCAGAGAGCCCAATACGGGGCTTGATCCCAGGACCCTGAGATCATGACCTGAGCTGAAGGCAGAGGCTTAACCCACTGAGCCACCCAGGTGCCCCTCAAATTTATTTTTCTGAGAAAAATTTTGGCTTTGCTCTATGACCCATTTCCACAGGATGGAAGTTTGTGTCACAACATAACACAGCCAGGGACTCTCAATTTTCTAAACAGAATATTAACTGTGCCACCTGCATCTCTAAAACATATGGGTCTCTCTTTACTCAGCACAGAGTATCAGCATTTCAGGTTGCCAACAACCTTTGACTGTCATCTAGTTCCCATTAAATGTGTGGTTAAAGAAACAGGTATTTGAGAGAGATGAAAGGATGTGTTTGTTAACTCATTTGCTACTTGAAGCTAGATTCTTTACATCAAGTCAAGCAATGAGCAAGTCAGCTATTCACATTACATAAAGCATCTATTTTCAGGGCATCTGGGTGGCTCAGTTGGTTAAGCAACCACCTTCAGCTCAGGTCATGATCCCAGGGTCCTGGGATCGAGTCCCACACTGGGCTCCCTGCTGAATAGGGAGCCTGCTTCTCCCTCTCCTTTCCCTTCAACCTGCTTGTGCTCTTTCTATCTCTCTGTCAAATAAATAAATAAAATCTTTTTTAAAAATATATGGCAACTATTTTCAAATATCCACCCTATAAACTGTCACAAATGGAGACAGAGATATTTTCTAGGTCAAACATGTCAACTTAACCTACCACCAACATATTGTGAAAACAATCAAGCAGGCATTTTCATCACACCCACCCATTTTCCCTTACCTCGATGCTACGTACACTGCACTTGTACTTAGTTTTGAATGGTTTTGTAAATATCATTGACCCCCATCCTGACAGAAAAGTACCGAGGTATTGAGAGAGTTGATGGCAACAGGTCAGGAGAAGCGTAGGCTTGGAAATGGAAACAAGAGTAGAGATGATTTTTTTAAACTGAAAGCATTGAGAAAATACAGGATATTACAAGTATAGATGAAATGAGTCATTTGACAAAGAGTGAATAAAGAAACAACAACTGGCAAAAGAGAAAGAAATAATAGATGAAATGGACTTTTTTTTTTTTTAGTTTGTAGATAAAGGATAAGCAGAGGCTGAAAATTAGAGACCAGATAAAAATAAATTTTTAAATTTTAAAAATAAGTAAAATTTTTTATTTTTAGCAAAGCAAAGTATGTACAGTGTTTAAAGGATCCTAAATCAACAAAAATAAGAGATCTCTTTCATATTCCCCACTACTGCATCTAGAACAAAAAGGCAATAGTTTTCATATTTTGATTATCAAATACTGCTGTTTTTATTTTCCATTTTTTATACTATCTATTGACTTACTACTATGGAAAATAAAGATATCATTTTCTAATCCTACCCCAAACAGACATACACAGACTTTCTTCACTCACATTCCCTATAGAATTACATTAAAATGTTTAGTTAAGGGGTGTTTGGGTGGCTCAGTTAAGCATCTACCTTTGGCTTGGGTCATAATCCTGGAGTCCCGGGACTGGGCCCCACATCAGGCTCCCCACTCAGTGGGGAGTCTGCTTCTCCCTCTGCTCCTCCCCTTGCTCATTCTCTCTCTCAAATAAATAAAATCTTTTTAAAAATGTTTAGTTAAAGCATGGTTATTATAGTGTCATGAGTCTCTAAGTATACTTTAAGAACTGAGTCATGCAGTATATATTATCACTCTATTTTCTTTTTTGTAGGCTTTTTAAAATCTGCTCTCCTGGAGTTAGTTATTGCCTAACTTTTTTCATTCACTTCATGTATTATGTACCTTTCAATAATTCCTCTTTTAATTCTTCAAAGAACTAAAACATTTTGTTGATGTGGTCAAATATATCAGAAAATCATTCTGCTCAATTTTTTTTCCTGGAAACATGTCTTCTCGAGCCTCTGGTCTGCTCTAATTTGGGCTATTTCCTCTCCAACTTCAATAAACACCTGTCACCTTGGGAATTGCTTTCACCACTTTTCCGCCTTGGATTACCTGGTCTCCTCTACCCATTTGTCCCCTTTTGTTGTTACTTCCTCACTGAGTTGTAACATATACTCTATTTCCTTCTTGAGAAAGAGTGAAAGCAAAATACATCTTGTAAGTCTTTGAATATTGAAAATACTTCTTAGTTTGGCTGGATACAAAATCCTAATTTTGAAATAATTCTTTTTCCAGATTTGAAGGTCGCGTTACCCATTGTTTCCTAGCTTCCAATGTTTTAGTTGAGAAATCTAGCATCATTCACATCTAATGATTATACTGTAATCATTTTTCAGCTTTGAAAATTCTTAAATCTTAAACAAGGGATTCTGAAATTTTACCAATAATATACATTATGTGGGTCTTTTTGCATTCGTTTTGCTGGACACTTATTGGTCTTTTGCAACCAGGAAATAGGTCCTTCCAATCTGGAACCAGCTTTCTACTATTTCTTTAATAACTTCTACCCTCCCTTTCTTTTATAATTTCTCTTCCTGGAATTCATTCCTATTATCCAGACTTCTCATCTTTTCTTCCTCGACCCCCTATTTCACTTCTTTTTCTTTTCTACTTTTGGGGAAATGATTTCCTAAACATTATCTAACAAATCCATCTAATGACCTTTTAATTTCCAATACCACATTTTTAATATCAAAGAGTTCTTTTTTATCTTCAGAAAGTTTTATTTCACAGCTTTTTAGTCTTTGTGAATGCAATTTATTTTGAGTATGTGAGGGAGTCACAGTCAGAACATTTTTTATGTGTTCCTTTTCTTCCTGCATTGTCTGTTTTGTGTATGATTTTTCTATTGGTTCATTTTGCTCTCTGTCTTTTATGTTAGAGGCTTTCAAGAAATATTTATAGATCCAGAGCTGCCTGTTTACATTTAAGAATGAGGTACTAAACAACTGAATGGAAGTTCTTTATAGTTGGGTAGTGATTACCAACTGCTGGGCCTCATCAGAGTGTGATCCAGCAGGGACCCAGGCATTTTATGGGAGCATCCCCAAATGTCAGTATCCACAGCTTTTTCTCTTATGCTGATCAGTTTCCCCAGAGAGGAACTTCCCAATTTCTTGGTAAGATATAAGCCTAGTTGATAACATTCCAGGAGCTAGGTAAAAAGGTGGGGCTGAGATTTCACTCTTCATAACACAACCTTTCTCTTAATCCCTCTGTTTTCATCTGATGTCCCACATCCAGTCTCTGTTTCATCCCCCAGTCTTCTAACACATGTGCAAGGGCAACTTCTTATATTTGTGCGTAAGGGGAGATCTGGAAGACTTCCAAACAATCCTCCTGTTTTTAGTGTCATCAGCACTCACCTCTAACTGCTGAAACTTTCGGGAATTCTGCAACATGAACGGGCTTTCTTCTTGCTGGCTTCCCAGCTGCGAGCCCTCAAATTTTAGATTTCTGTCCTCTCCTGGTCAGATAACACCGAGCCATCTGCTTTTCATCTCCTAAAATTTTGTTGATGTCTTTTCTTTGCTATTGTCTCCTCTTCCATTCTCTTCATTTTTAAAAGTTTATTCCTATTTATATTCCTCTCTTATAATTTTATTAGTCTTTCAAGAGGGGTCAGGAAATCAGAAGCCAGGCTGTATTATCCTTTTCAAGTTTAACTTCTTTAATTGTGATTTTTCAATATTGTTTTCTGATTCTAAAACATATGTGTGTTACCAAGAATAATTTTGATGGTGGTTGCTTTAAAAAAATAAAAGTGGAGTTTTAGGGTATGTGGGGACTTCTAATTTTCATCTTATGTGTTTCTACACCTTTTTAGTGTTGTGAACTTATATTACTTTATCATTTTAAATCTGATTTTTAGGAGCTATTAAAAATAAAAACTAACAGGTGATTGATACAGAAAATCTGGAAATATTAAAAAGGGTAAAGAAGAAATTGAAAGTTAAAAAATAATACAACCACACGGAGAAAAATATGATTAATTTGATTTTTCTCTCTGATCTTGATGTTATAGTCTCAGGATTTCTTCAAAATTTACATAGATTAACCAACCAATTATCTCTGCTCTCCAGCATCTTCAAGTCTCCTTCTTCTTCTTCTCTTTTACTGAGTTATAACTGACATCCAATATTGTATTAGTTTCAGTCGTACAACATAGGGATTTGACATTCATATACATTGTGATATGATCAACATAGTAAGTCTAGTTACCATATGTCACCATGCAGAATACAATATTATTGATTATATTCCCCATGCTGTATATTATATCCTATGGCTTATTTATTTTATATCTAGAAATTTGCACTTCTGAATCCCCTTTACCCATTTTACACCCCCACCTTGAACCACCCTACACTCTGGCAACCACCAATCTGTTCTCTGCATCTACAAATCTAGGTTTTGTTTTGTTTCTTTATTTCTACATATTAGGGAAATCATGCAGTATTTGCTTTTCTCTGACTTATTTCACTTAGCATATACCCTCAAGGTCCATCCATGTTGTCACAAATGGCAAGATTTCATCCTTTTTTATGGCCTGAGTTGTATTCCAATGTAAATATATACCACATCTTCTTTATCCACTCATCCATCAATGGACACTTGGGTTATTTCCATATCTTGGTTATTGTGAATAATGTTGCAATGAACAAAGGAGTGCACTTTGAATTAGTGTTTGCATTTCTTCCAAAAGATACTCTGTAAATGGCTAGATCATATTATAGTTCTATTTTTAATTTTTTGAGGAACCTCCAGACTGTTTTCCAGAGTAGCTAGCTACACCAATTTACATTCCCACTAACAGCGCATGAAGGTTTCCTTTTCTCTATGTCCTCACTAACACTTGTTATTTCCTGTCTTATTGACAATTGCCATTCTGACAAGTGTAAGGTGATAACTTGTTATAGTTTGATTTGCATTTCCCCGATAATTAGTGACGTTGAGCATCTTTTCATGTGCCTGTTGGTTCTCTGTATATATTCTTTGGGAAAATGTCTATTTAGATCCTCTGCTTTTTTAAAATCAGGTTGTTGTTTTTTTTTCTTTTTACTGTGTTGTATGCATTCTTCACATATTTTAGATATTAATCATGTGTTGGATATGTGATTTGAAAATATCTTCTCCCATTCAGTAGGCTGCCTTTTCATTTTGTTGACAGTTTCCTTCACTGTGCAGGAGATTTTTAATTTTATGTAGGCCCATTTAGTGATTTTTACTCTTATTACTCTTGCCTTTGAAGTCAGAGCCAAAAAGCACTGCTAAGACTGATGTCAAGGAGCTTACCACCTATGTTTTTTTCTAGGAATTTTATGGTTTCAGGCCCTACATTCAAATTTTTAATCCATTTTGAGTTAATTTTTGTATATGTGTAAGATAGTAGTCCGGTTTCATTCTTCTGCATGTAGCTGTCCAGTTTTCCCAGCACCAATTATTGGAGACTGTCCTCTCCCCATTCTACATTCTTGCCTTGTCTTAAATTTAGTTGGACAAAAATGTGTGGTTTATTTGAGCTCCCTACTCTGTTCTACTGATTTATGTGTCTGTTGTGTCTGTTATGCCAATACCATATTGTTTTGATTACTAGAGCTTTACAATATAGTTTGAAATCAGGGAGCATGATAACTTTGGCTTTGTTCTTCTCTCTCAAGTTTTTTTCGGGGGGCTGTTTAGGGTCTTTAGTTGTTCCATGTAAACTTAGAATTATCTGTTCTATTTCTCTGAAGAAACAATGTCATTGGAATTTTTATATGGATTGCATTGAATCTGTAGCTTGCTTTGAATAGTATAGATATTTTAATAATAGTAATTCTTTTAATCAATGAGCATGAAATATCTTTCCATTTATTTGTGCCTTCTTCAATTTCTTTCATCAATGTCTTAGGGCTTTCAATATATAGGCCTTTTACCTCTTCGGTTAAATTTTATGCTTAGGTATTTAATTTTTTTTTTAAGTCACTGGAAATAGGTTTGTTTTGTTGATTTCTCTGGTAGTTCATTATTAGTGATACAGAACCAACAGATTTTTGTAGATTAATTTTTTTATCCTGAGATTTTTCTGAATTCATTTATTAGTTCTAGCAGTTTTATGGTGAAGTCTTCAGGGTTTTCTATATATACTACCATGTCATCTGCAAATAGCAACAGTTTTACTTCCTTTCTAAACTGAATACCTTTTTATTTTCCTGGTTTTTTTTTTTATTTGTTTGTTTGTTAGTTTTAGTTGTCTTTTTCTTTTCTTGCCTAATTACTTTGGCCAGACTTCCAAAACTATGTTGAATAAAAGTGACAAACATGAACATCGTTGTCTTGTTTTTGATCTTAGAGGAAAATCTTTTGGCTTTTCACCATTGAGTATGATGTTAGCTGTGGCTATGCCAACATTTCTCATAAGGTTGGTCTAGTAGTTATAAACTCCTTTAGGCTTTGCCTGTCAGAAAAACTCTTTATCTATACTTCAATTCTGAATGATAACTTTGCTGGATAGAGTATTCTTAGTTAGACATTTCTTCATTGCAGCAATTTGAATGTCATGCCACTTTCCTTTGGCCTGCAAAATGTCTGCTGAATAATATGCTGATAGTCTTATGGGGCTCCCCTTATAAGTAATAATTTTTCTCTTGCTCCTTTTGAGGTTCTCTTTTTATCTTTAACTTTTGACATTTTAATTATCATGTGTCTTGGTGTGGATTTCTTTGGTTTCATCTTATTTGGTATTCTCTGGTATTCCCGGATCTAGACATCTATTTCCTTTCCTAGGCTAGAGAAGTTTTCATCCATTATTTCTTCAAATAAGTTTCCTGTTCTTTTTTCTCTTTCTTCTCCTTCAGGACCCCTAAAATGTGAATATTATTCCACTTGATATTATCCCTGAGGTCCCTTAAGTTAGATTCATTTTTTAAAATTCTTTTTCCTTGAGGGTTGCCGGGGGACGGGTAAGGAGAGGGTGGTGGGGTTATGGACATAGCACTGTGCTATGGTGAGTTCTGTGAAGTGTGTAAACCTGGCGATTCATAGACCTGTACCCCTGGGGCTAAAAATACATTATATGTTAATAAAAAAATAAAAATGATTTTTTTTAAATAAATAAAATACTTTTTCTTTTTGCTCCTCTGTCTGGATGAGTTCCATGGTTTTGTCTTCTAGCTCACTAACCCATTCTTCTGCTTGTACAGTTTGCTGTTGAAACTCTCAAGGGTATTTTTTCATTTTAGTTACTTTATTCCTAAGCTCTAAGTCTTATGTTTGGTATTTTCTTATATTTTCTATCTTTGTTGATATTTTCACTGTGTTTATCCATTCTCCTGAGGTCAGTGAGCATCTTTATGACCATTACTTTGAATTCTTTATCAGGTAGATTACTTACCTCCACATCATTAGGGCCTTTTTCTGAAGTTTTGATCTTCTTTCTCTGGGAATGTATTTCTCTGTTTCTTCATTTTGCTTGACCCTCTGTGTTTATTTCTATGTATTAAGTGAAACAGTCACCTCTCTCAGTCTTGAAGTGGCCTTTGGTAGGTGATGAACTTTCTTATTCAACCTTGCCCTAGCTCTTGGTTGTCCATCGAACTTCTATGATAGTCTAAACCACCTGACATATTAATATGTCCCCATTTTGAGGGTGTGTCAGGACCCGTCTTGATGTCTTTTTATCCTTTGTTATGGAGAAACAGTTCATCTGTTTTCAGATCATCTTTTTCAGGGAGAAATGATCCATACACAGCTATAGATTTGGTGTGTTCTTACACTGCCATCTTTGGAAACTGAAAAGGTAAGTTCCTACATTGCCATCTTTGGAAACCAAGAAATCAGAATGAAAAGATGGATCCTTTTGCATCAATTGTCTTAAGTTGGGTTTCCTAGAAGCAGAGATGGAGTTTAAGTGAATTATGAGGAGTGCCTCAGAAGAAGAGGAGAGGGAGTCCTCAAATTATCTTTTTTTAAAGATGCTATTTATTTATCTGAGAGAGAGAGCACAAGCAGGGTGAGGGGAGAGGGTGAGGGAGAAGCAGACTCCCTGCCGAGCAGGGAGCCTGATGCAGAACTCGATCCCAGGACCCTGGAATCATGACCTGAGCTGAAGGCAGACGCTTAACTGACTGAGCCACCCAGGTGCCCCAAAGTCTCCTTCGTAAATAATTAACTTCTGTCCATAAGAATACTTATATTTGTCCTAAGTTAAGGAAAAATCCCCTGAAATATGCTACATCTTTAGGATATGCTAAATTCTGAGAATTCTTACAAACCAAACACATCAAAGCACTACTATCTTTATTTCTTTATCAGCCTTTTTGCTTGCCCATCACCTGTCCCGAAACTGCCCTCTCCAAGATCTTCAAATATATCCAAATGACCAAATCATATCAAATGGTCTTTTCTTACTTCTTATTCATCCTGACCACTCTGGCATTTTACACTGTTGACCAAATCCTTTCTTCCAACAAGCCCCTCTTCCCTGGATATCTACAGCAGTATATCAATATATCCAACAACCCCTATTTGTTTTTTTTTTTTTCTCTCTTTTCCTGATAAAATAGCACTTCTTCTCCTCACCTAAATGTGGTTATATCCCAAGGCTCAAACTTTGGCTCCCAGCATTTTTTATTCTAAGAATAATGGAAGATTGAGTCATAGCCACATACTCAACCCTAGAGAACTAACATTATGCCTTAAAGAAATACAAAAGAGAATAGATGTAGGATGGACCATCAGGAGATGTCTAAATTTGAGGTTTGAGAATAAGGTTGGGTGGATGGAGAAAGGACAACACAGAGGGAAAAAAAGGAAATTAGGAAAAATACTCAGTTCTTACTACGCACAAAGACACTATCCCAGGTCCTTTCATATGTGTGCTACCTCATGTAGTTCTCAAAACAGTCCCAAGAGTTGGCTATTTTATTTCTCTTCGCAGGAGTTAATAAGCAGCAGCATAAAACCACATAGCTATGATCCAGGTCACCTGATAAGGAAGGCAGCATGGCAAAATGCAAAGAACAGAGACTTTAGGGTCATACAGATTTAACTCTGCCCCTTGCTGCTGCATGGTTTCAGCCAAACCACTTAATCTTCTGCTGTTCAGCTTTCTCATATATAAAATGGTAACAAAATTAGTTGACAGTATCATAAATAAGGTGTATAGAGTACCTCATAAACAGGAGGTGCTCATAAGGAGTTGTCAGTATTATTATGAACCTATAAATATGAGTTATTTTTATAACAAAAGGGAATGCTAAGGAAGGCAAAGAAAGAGTTTCAAAAAGAGGAGCTAATGTTTCTTCTGAGTTATAGATCCAAGCCCAGACTGAAGCCTGGGCTTCTCATGGCTGTGCAACCTTAGAGAAGAGATCCCAGCAATTTCCTATCTACAGGCGGTATGTCTACGAGAAAGGCAAAGAACCAGTACCCCTCTGACTGAGTAAGAGTCAGCGAGAAAAATGCAAGTCACAGTCATCTTTTTTTTTTTTTTAAGATTTTACTTATTTATTTGACAGAGAGAGAGTGAGAGATCACAAGTAGGCAGAGAGGCAGGGGGAAGCACGCTCCCTGCTGAGTAGAGAGCCCGACACGGGGCCCAATCCCAGGACCCTGAGATCATGACCCGAGCCGAAGGCAGTGGCCCAACCCACTGAGCCACCCATGCACCCCCACAGTCATCTTTTGATCTAGTAAAATGTTCATTCCAGTAACTTATATTGCCTAGAGATCATATGTCCCCAAATGAAAGTGTTTGTATTACTACCGAATCTTATGAGAAGCTATGGCTAGCTTTTCTGGATAAGTTGTTTTGACAAAAATTTTTAAAAGGGAAAAAAAAAAGTGGGGCATCTGGGTGGTACAGTCAGTTAAGTGTCCAACTCTTGGTTTTCGCTCAGGTCATAATCTCAGGGTCACGATCTCAGGGTCGTGAGATTGAGCCCTACACTGGGCTCTGAGCTTAGCATGGAGTCTGCTTAAGATTCTCTCTCCCTCCCCCTCTACCCCTCCTGCTTGTGTGTTCTCTCTCTCTCTCACTCTCAAATAAATAAATAAATACTTTTTTTTAAAAAAGGTACAAAAAAAGTTGTTTTGATAAAACTGTTTAAAAAGAACAATAATAGAGTGGCACTTGGCTGGCTCAGTCAATAGAACATGTGACACCTGATCTTGGGCTTGTGAGTTTGAGCCCCACGTTGGGTGTAGAGATTTCTTAAAAAAGAAGAAGAAGAAAAAAAAGGGGGCACCTTGGTGGCTTACTCAGTTGAGCATCTACCTTCAGCTCAGGTCGTGATCTAGGAAGGGAGCGGCATATGGGGCTCCCTGTTCAGTAGGGAGTCTGCTTCTTCCTCTCCTCTTTGACCTCCCCACTGCTTGTGTGCACTCACCCTCTCTGTCTCTCAAATAAGTAAATAAAACCTTAAAAAAAAGAACAATAACAAAAAGGTGAAGGATTTAAGCCTCTGTAGATTTAGAAAGATCAGACTACAAAAATTCCTGACTATTCTCCATACGTACTTTATATAGCATGACACAACATTGCTTTTGCCATAATAATAAATTAAAATGTGATCATCCACACGGTAAATCAAAAGTGAACAGATGGAAAGAAAAACACAACCTGACCCGAAGGGTGGAAAGATGCGTTAACACCCCTGAAGATACTTCAGACGGCAGCTGCAGGCTGTTCCCAGACACTCTGATAATGGAGAACATAATTAGTTTTCCTGACAAAGAAAAACAAAAGGACTGATGAGGTCGAAATCCAGAAATTAATTCAATTCTATGAGTGTTTGTGTTTGTTCGAAGGGATCCTCTGCGTTTAAATCTGAAGGTCATGGGAGTTATATGAGACACAAACAAATGCCATGAAGGGTACACAGGTATTACTCATTCACTCACTTACTCATTAATTCATCTGTTAAATATTCATTACACACTGTATGCAAAAGACCATGTGCTAAAGTTTAGGAAAGGGGGTGAATATGTCTTCTAGAATCTCAGGTCTTGTGGCGCAGTAAATAAACCCCAGCACAGTTTATCAGGGCATGGAAGAAGCTGTACAGAACGCCACTGAGATAACTAGAGGGGTGAGTAGGGTGGGAGAGAACAGGTGGAGGGAGATGGGAAAAGATTTTCTAAGGTCAACATGTAAACTGAGAATTGAAGGCCTAAGAGGATTTAGGCAGACAGGCCAAAGGCTAGTGGCATGGGAAAAAGCAGAGAATCCCTGACAGAG